>NC_087258.1:18775000-19075000 GCF_037042905.1 Lytechinus pictus
GTTGTTAGGTTCTTTAATTTTCTTTTTTGGGGAGGGGGTGTCCGTTCATGTATCCTCAAAATCATTTGACGCCCCTTCTCCTATTGAACTGCTGATCTCTTCCTTGCTGCATGTTATTAACCATGCAGTAACGTTGTATGCATCAGAGACAGACCTGAATTATTAGTAACATTTTTTTCTTATTCCATACATCTTTGTTATTCTTAATAGATTCATTACGTTTGTAGTTTTTTATATTTGTAAATTTCATTATATCATAAAATCATAATAAAGGTAAAATTGCAATATTTACAACTTATTAAAACAGATCAGAGTTATTGTAACAAAAGGCAATAAAAACCAAAAAATACGTTTGTAGTTGCTTCGTTAATAATAATAATAATAAAGAAAGTATAACTATTTATCCAGGGTATAGCCACTCTCAGCTGTAAGCTGTTCTTCCAGCGGGCCCTGCATAACGTGATAGCCCGAATTCACAAAGGTGGACTAAAGTTATACAGGGGTTAACTAATACCCGGGTATAAAGTTAGTCCACCGCGCTATTCACAAACGGTGGACTAACTAATCCATGGACTAACTTTAGTCCATGGATTAAAATGACGTCAAATGACGCGTTTTATACCCCGGGTATAACTTTAGTCCACCCTTGTGAATTTGGGCCAATATGTTATTTTTAGCCTTCTCCATTCTCTACGTTGAGCGCCTGACAAGAAAGCAGAAGGTCCCATTCTTAAAGTCTTAGGTATGACTCGGCCGGGGATCGAACCCACGACCTCCCGCTCATTAGGCGGGCGCTCTACCACTGAGCCACCATGTCCGGTCGTCATAACATTCAATGAGATAAAATGGACACTAGTAAAGGGATTAAAAATATGTATCACAATTTTAGAACAGAACTTAGAGTCTATAAACGTACGCTGCAGTCTACACCGACATAATCCATATTCCAGACAAAATATATGAAAAGAGGAAGAAAATGGATACAGAAATGAATTAATACGTAAACTAGTGATCTAAGCAATTAGCTTAATTATTATCTAATGAATAAGTGGATGAATGAATGAATAAAACGCAAAAACGAAACAATTAATAAATGAATCAGTCAATAGTGATTATTCTTTCTTGCCTTCCTCAAAAGGACTCTTAAAATAGTTGGGCAAAAAATGCCCAAATATTAACCAACCCTGGGCAACATAATGTCCACACAACTATTGGTTAAAATCTGTCCAAATTGGGTAATAAAAACTAACAATTGGGTAATAAATTTGTTCAATTGGACAACAATTGCCCAGAATATATATATATATATATATTTACCAACATACATTACCCAACACAGTATACAGTATGTTGCCCAATACAATGTTTTTTTAAGTGTGGAGGGAAACAATAAGAAACGTTTCATAGTATTTGTTTCTAGCTTCTTAACTACGTTATGGCATTAATATCAAATTAAGAGGGGTCACAGATATAAGCGATCCTCCTCTCGTCCTTCACCCCGAACTTTGTTGCTCAATATTCATTATTATTACAAGTGGGTGCTGTCCACTTCTAAAGGGGGTGTTTTCCAGTATAAGGGGAGGCACATATCAAATTCAGGCAAGGAGTGGGACACCAGTGCTCTGCGCTCCAACCCCCCTCCCCCCGATCCGTGACTGGTTTTTCAAAGAAACATAAATCACAAACGTGGATCCAAGATCCTCGAGAGATGAAAGACTATTTAGCACTTGCTACGACAAAGCAGGCAATATTTTATATATATTTATATTCGTGAAGTTACAAAGATTTCTATCTGTTTACTTAAGATCCATTGAAAATTGTCGACTTTAATTTGACTTTAATAGCTCAATGCAACCGCCCCTTATAATATCAGTAGACGCCACAGAAATTATGCTCATTTTCGAGCAGGTTGAAAAAGAATAATAAAAAAAAAAAAAAAAGGCGCGCACGTCCAAATTGTGTGGTTACAGATTTGCAATATTATCTTGATTTTTATCGCCCAATGTCGGTCTCTTTTAGAAAGCAACTCGCTATCAAGGTTATCGAGATTTTTATCCAGTTGAAAGTCATTGTTGTTGCCATTTATGTAATTGATGAATGGAATCGAATGAAACACTGTTGTGGTATATAAGGGTTGCTTTGTACGTGAGCGATAAGGTCTAAGTTTGAGCCATGACTGTTTAAAAAAAAAGTAATTGTAAATGATCCCTTTTTAATCGTAGCCCTTGGCCCCAGTAATGAATGCATAGAGACTGCCGCCCCTAACTCCATCGAACAAATTAGTCACCCATAATACTGTAACTTTTTATGGCATTCTTTCCACACGTTTTCCCTTAAGGTAAACGGTGTGGTCTCCAGATGTGGATCTATTTTGTTGTATTTTCTCGATGAATAATTGCGATTTAATTGCAACTGTTTTTTCTGTCTGATGCGGTCGGCGTTTTGGCGACACCATGAAGTATGATTTTCTTGTCATTTGGGGATCTTTTCCCGTAGAGTATAGTCAAATTTAATGAAATAAGAAAATAATAAAATATTTGTCAATCGTATATAAAACGTGTGAAGGTGAGATTTCATTTTGTTGGCGGCAATTTTTTAAGTGGGCAGAAATCACCAAGCGTTTCCACGCTGCTAAATGATTCGTTAGTTTTGGTTTCGTTATTTTATTCTTGATTGTGATATACAGTAAATTACATGGCTATTCTGCAACATGTTTAATGTCGTAACTTTGGACAGGTGAAGTGTCCTTTTACACCTTTCTAGAGTTTACTTTATTTTAAAAAGGTAAGAATTTTCGCTCAACTTTTTTTTCAAATAGAACTTTCCCGCATACACCATAATGCCGCAAAATTGTTGAATCATTACATCATTGACCATGTTAAATTTTCTTTTCAGTATCAATTTAAGAGGAATAGACGCCGCTCCTCTTTGCGCCAACAAGATCTCGGCTTGTTTTTAAACAATAGATCAAAATGACCGCTCGCTTATCACCTTTGAGATAATAGTCATTAATCTGATATCAAGAATTAAGGTAATTGATAGTATATATGATGCAGTAAACAAGCACCTGATAAATCTACATAGGTCGGAATTTATCGTGATTTGGGCTTCAAAATCACCCTGATTTATATCCCAAAGCCAATGGTAACTTATGCCAACTTTGATACCGGTTCCACATGGAGGTATTCGTCATAATTATCGTTGGTCTACTCGTAGAGCATATTCTAATTACGAACAAAATGGAATGAAATGAATAAATCATCTGAAGAAAACGGCTACAACTATTCGCACCTTTCTCGCATTGTTTAGTTGACTATGGTATAGATCTTATTTCACAAGAAATGTGATATCATAATTGTATAAAAGTAACTGACGATTTCATAAACCTACATGTAGCTAGTTTATCTAAACACTGTAAAAACGCCATTTAAAAATTTAAACAGTCACGCTGTCTAAGTCCTACATTTTAAGTTGCGTATACTTTTAAACAATCGTTTAAACTAAAAAAAAAAACTGTAAACTTTTATCAACAAAGTTGTTAATTTTTTTAACCACTTTAAACAATAGTTTTTAGAGTGACGGGCTTATACAATTACTTGCTTAAAATTGTAATCATCGTTTTTACAGGCCAAAAAAGTTGTTTAAGATTGTAAAGAAATTACACGGATTCACCTGACATTTAACTGTGTTTGTTATACAGATCATGTAATGTATGTTGGCTAGGAAATGTCACATTTCTTTCCGAATCTATTCTCCTTTTGGCGCGTTTTTTTGTGTGCAAACAAGCCCAAAATCGTCACCAAATCCGCCAGCAATCATTTGCGTTTTATATAGCTCTGCTATATATACAGGATTATACGGTAGCCGTTTGCTGAGCGATAAATCAGTGGTCATTCATTATCTGTTATCTGTTAACACGACTTTTAACCAGATTTTCAAATAATGAAGAAAAAGAGGATCGATGGCCTCGGATCAACACCATAAAAGCAGATAAAAGAGGGTCGGAGAATTTTAAGTGACCCAAAGGTTGATTTTTTTGTTTTAAAGTATTCTTTTATTGCTTCTTTCAGTGAATACAGATATAAATTGGCTTCATAAATTTCATAACTTCATAAATTATACATCATAATAACTTCATAATTAATACATCAAGGTACCAGTAAATAAGTCATTCATGAACATATTATATACATGAATTTATAAATTAATCCATTCATTTTCCAATTCGCTGAAAGAAATTAAGACTATACAGAAAAAAAGAATAATAAACGCTCCCGCACATCCCACAAAAAATAATAATTCCTTATCTTTCAGGTTCCCTCCTCCCCCCGCCCCCCCCCCCCCTCTCTTCCCCGGCCCCACCATAAGCCGCCTCCCCTTCCCCCACCCCTTCCTACCCACATGATCCATGCAAGCCCCGCAAAGTACATGAGGAACTTACAAAATAAGAATTAAAAAAACCCCGAAACATTAGAATATGCAGAAATTTTTTGCATAGAGTGATTTTCTTTTGTTCTTATCCACCCCCCCCCCCCCCCGTCCTCATTTGTCATTATTTCATCTGTAAAATATATGTATCTTTTTTATCATTTTTCGTAAAAATTTCGATTTGGATTTCTTACCTCAAGTATTTTTCCTCCTTTCATATTTGATTTTTTTTTTTTTGGGGGGGGGGTCTTTATTTCCTTTTTTCATGTTCTGATGGTTAATTCCTTCTTCGTTTATATTTCTTATTTAATTTTTATAACTTACTTTTAATTGGAGTTTTCTTATTTCCCATCTCTATTTCGTATATATTCTTTCTTTTTTTTTGTCTCCTACTTCTTAGTTGTTACTTCACAGTGTGTGCTTCTTAGTTTATCACCTACTTACTTTCATGAGTATTAGACCTGCTTCTTACGAATACCTCTTGCGTTTTGCTCCTTTTTTATTTCTTACTTTTAGTTATCTTTATGCCTTACTTCTCTTTAATTTTTATTTCTTACTTCTTATTCAACTTAATATTTCTTGCTTCTTATTTTTCACCACTTACTTCTTACTTGCTACCTATTACTTCTCATTTCTTACATCTGACTTCTTATTTGTTACTCTGTAAGGCTCTTTCCTCGTTATCTACATGTAAATAAAAAAATCATATTCTCATAGTTTGGTGGATAGTTTTGATATAAGCCATATGAAATACAAGTATTTCAATAGGGATATTCAATCGCAACTAACATGCGGTCTTCTCAGCTGACAAAAAATGAACAAAAAAGCTCCAGAATCGATTTCGCAGAAGTCCACCCACTCTTGCATGATGGGGTCAGAATTAATCCAGCGAACATTGTTCTTGTCAGATAATACGATTTAAGCGCTTAAGCGATTGGGTAATCTGTTTACCTACTTTTGACCAATGAAGGGCTGCAATCAACGTCTCTTTATTGTTGCCGCGATTGTTCTCGAATATGTCTGAAGTTTGCCGCGTTTGGACGTACCAATTATGCCCAAACTTGGTAAAGCGGTAAAACAAACCATCACGTTGGTAACAAGGACACATCAAAACGCGTCGTAAAACAAAGCAAACACAAAAACACAAACATCAACAACAACAATTATCTGAGAATGCAATGTACTTTTGAGATAATTTGCAGTTATAGACAGTAGGGTGTTGACGCCCTAACGACTTTTATATAACCATGGATCCTCCCATGGCCTCCATTATTCAAAACAAAAAAATTGACTTTTACTTCTGAAATTCGAACAATGTTTAGTCATGACAGGAATGGGTTTCATTTTGAAATTCTGTCGATCCAGTTAGTTCCATTGCTCTTGATGACAGATGTCCAGTAAAATGTTATTTTAGCAGGGTATGCATAATGTGTTTCATATATTAAACATCATTCAATTTAGGACAAAGCAAAGTCACGCTTTTGGAACAGTAAGAAAGTTGGTTATTAACATCTGTATAATTAATTTTATATTTTATTTATAAGCTTATTGAATAAAATATAGTGAAAACCTCGTTTGGCTTGCCATAATTCATAAGTACTTCATGGCTTGATTAAAAGTTTAGTGAACCAAACCAGAACAATAATTTCTGCTTCGGTTTAGAAAATAACGAAGACTCTAACTTGTATGTCCAATATCATGAATGAAAGAAGCAGAAATGTTAGGAGCGCCTTCTTATTCTTAATTGTACATGTTTGTGTGTGTTTATTTATGTTTAATTTGGAATCAATCAGATATAATTGTCCATGACCATCCTTTGTCATCCTTCGGAAGATATGACCAGGGCTCGAACCACGAACCTTTGCATCAATTTATACCCCCCTTATATGTTATGCCTTGTTTGGACTGCAGACGCACGCCATATCGCTCAGGGTTTTTTTTACTTTGTAAAAGATAAACAACTAAATTAAAAATGACAATCACAAATAGAATGCTCATCAACAATTCCCAAAGGGGGTAAGAGGGGGGGATATAGTTGGGTATAATGTGATTTAGGGAGGGGAAAGATTATCTGTCTTCATTTCAATCGCATTGTGTTTTGGAAATGGTTAGCCACGTTAAATTCCAGATTTTCGCGCCATATCTTTTTTTATTCATATTATCACACATTAAATTCTATTTCCGTCCAAAAGTGTTTACGGATCAGACGGTTTCAATTCATTTCAAGTAATTCATCTCATTTGTTCTTCTGGGATACATTCCTAATCCGTAATAGATCCCAAATATCTAAGCTGATAATATGAGGGATTTATGGTATATCATTACGGAATCCTTTAAATGATTTCGATTATACATGATACAGGGTATATAATGAGCGGAAATCAATTTTCGCATTAGAACCGTTTGCATGTGTTTCGTGAAATCTGATATGTCATGAAAATGATTAATGGGAAAATACACAATAAGAAAGGTGTTCAACCATCCTTATTTCAGAAGATTAACATTTTTTTTAAAGCGTCTATTTCGCTATACATTCAAAATAAAAATGGGTCGTTTCATTATTCGTCCACCGCGTTCTCCTGGGATGAAAATCCATCTATGAAGCTCTAACTCTATAATCTACTGTGCCCCACGCTCCGAACTTCATTGTTGCCGAATCATCCTTCTTAAAAGTCTCAATACCTCTTTTATTTCGCCACCATAAGCCACGGTTTACCCTTAAATTTATCGATCAATTCAGAGACAATATTGGCCCAACTTGATCCAAAAAGCCGATTTGAGCTGCAATTCATTCTGAAATTGAAAAAGAAATGCTAGTTGATTAGAGGGACTTCGCATTTTTGGGGAAAGAAACGTTTAAAATTAAGGGCTTGGGAAGATTTGCTCTTTTGTTGCATTAACAAGGGGACAGAAAATGAAAGCGTCAAAGAAAGTTTGGACGTTTTATTTTAAGTTTAGTTTGTGCCACCTGTTTTGTGATCTTATGTTAGGGGTATTTCAAGCTGAGGGGGGGGGGGTGAAAAGAATTGCCCTAAATTTCTTTGACATGCCGCAGGTCTGTAGAAAACAATGGAAAGTTCTTAGATTTCGATGAAAAGGAAGCACCAGTGAATGATGTTAATTATCAATAAATTGTCTTCGAATGATCGGATGGCGAATATTGCACGAACAAATTACTGGGTTTTTTTTTCAATTTTATCTAAAAATAATTATTTCGATTTCGCCATGCTCATGTCGTCATGTGTTTTATTTACCACTCGAATAAAATATTGTTCGATTCAAATTTTGATTGAAACGATGACAAAAACATTGATTATGGTATCTTGCATCTTTAAACCGCTTTTAAAACTCTTTAAAAAACTACTGTAAAGTTCGTATAGTAAACAGCATTGTATCAATATTCTAAACTGCGATTTTACTGTGCAAAACCATTTTAAGAATTTGATTTTAATGTTTCGGATAGCTTGAAACCGCTGTTAGTGGGGAAAAGAAACTCAAAGATTCAAAATCACGCTGTCTCGGTATTAAATCACAATATCATAATCATGATGATCGTGACTGTCATGAATGGTTTTAACTAAGTTTTCATGTTGGAAGACGAAATCCAAGTTTCATGTTCACTTTGAAATGAATCAACTTGAGGAGTATTTAGCATGGCTTGGCTTTTCAGCTATTGTCCATGCTTCAAAGAACCCTTCCCTCACAAACGATGACGAAGAGTTTGTCCAACAAGAAGAAAGGGACGCTGGCAGATAAACTGATATAAAAGAACACTCCACCGCGCGTTTGCTCTTGCCGAAAGTCAACCCATCTAAGAATTGAACTTAGATCAGAGTAGATCTGCAAAGATGTAATCCTTTAATCTAGAAGAAAAATCAATCCAAACAACGTCTCTCGATCAAGAACATATAGACACTTTTTCTTTCATGTAACCGCCTTGATTAAAACCACTTCTTCTGATAACAAGAATGGTAATTTTTTAGTCTTTTGCGGCACAACATGGGGCCATGTAAAGACGGTTTAGAAACTTGTTACAGTATATAGAATGCAATCATGAATGTTTGAAGATTGCCGAAAATGTTAGCAGGGGGCTTGTAGAGTTGGTTAAAAAAAGGGAAGTCATAAAGACTACGAAACGGGAAGAAAGGGGGATGATTCTGAAAGAAGATTCTAAAGAAGCAAAGCACTGGTACTGTAACCCTATAATATTTATACTATCCACTTGAGAAAAAGTGACGTCACTTTTAGGTCACCTTCCCCACCCCCATCCCGTCCAACCTGGTACTGCCCTTGGTGAAATAGTGAATCATCATTATCAAAGAAAACCTTGGTCATATCGCCAGCTCATTCCACGCGCCTGCCAAAGCCTGAATTTTCTTTCTAAAGAAACTCCGCCCTCACCCAAGAATGATTTTTATAGAAAAGGAAAATAAAACGCAACAGGTCACGAAAGGCTAAGGAAAAGCGGACAACAAATTAAAAGGTTATAAACGGTAATTAGTGGAATAATTGGGGTATATTTATGAAAGCAAAGGGTCTGGGGGATGGGTCCGCCTTTTGTTAGTCTGTATGCACATCTACATCATGTGCATGATAAATGGATACATGATAATAAGCGAAACGTGGGTTTAACTTATAAGAAAGTAAAACTGAAACAAACATTTCAGTGTAATCTGTATATTTAAAGCAGATACAAGTAAATTGAAATCACTTTCAAGCGCAGTATTCAATTCATACTCGACAAGGGAGCTGTCGAGATATTCGTATCATGCCTGACATAACGTGTGTCGTCACCATGCCGCCACGCCAACACGGCACTTGCTTTGGCCAAAATTGCTCCGGGTTTTACTTAAGACATAGGGTTAGGGTTGAAATAGAGTTTTATGTTAGGTTTAGTGTTAGGTTTAGGCATGGAGCATCTAATCTGTGTTAATAGCTCCATGGTTTAGGCATGGAGCTATTAGGGTTAGGTTCAGGCATGGAGCATCTTCTCTGTGTTAATAGCTCCATGGTTTAGGCATGGAGCCATTAGGGTTAGGTTTAGGCATGGAGAATCTACTCTATGTTAATAGCTCCATGGTTTAGGCATGGAGCTATTAGGGTTAGGTTTTGGGTATGGAGCATCTACTCTGTGTAAATAGCTCCATGGTTTAGGCATGGAGCTATTAGGGTTAGGTTTGGGCATGGAGTATCTACTCTGTGTTAATAGCTCCATGGTTTCAGCATGGAGCTATTAGGGTTAGGTTTAGGCATGGAACATCTACTCTGTGTTAAAAGCTCCATGGTTTAGGATAGGGCATATAATAGTTGAAGTTAGTCATTCCATCAATGTGTGGAATTTACAGCTGAGCAATTTTCACCGGAGCAAATGTCATGGAACCGCGGCCATATATTGTCGATTTTCATGAATTGAATTGAATTAATTTATTATGTAATTATTTGTATTATGTTGACGAATGAAAAATAAATTGAATTGAATTGAATTGAAGAAGACTTTGTTCAATCCTTCGTCCTTGGGAGAGCAATTCTACAATTCAAAAGCACACATAATCACTTATTTTTCATCGAATTTACACCATTCATGGAAAGCACAAAATGTACTTGTGTATTTATGCAACAAATTTAGATATATTCCGTCCTATACTTTTCCTGCCGGTACTATTTGTCTAATAACAACAGAATAAAGTTTAAAGAGACAGGGGAAGAGGGACATTAGAATATGAATTTCTTCAAAATCGAAATCTATACCAATAGCAAATTCTATTTCAAGGCGAAACGATGTCGCTGAACTTTCAAGTATCGAAAGACCTCTTGATAACGAAAAATATCGATTTGGCTTGATCCCAGAAGACCTCATTCCCTCTTCTTATATAGGATCTGTGTGGGGGTACAATAGGTTTAAAAGCCCTCGTTATGAGGGTCACATAAAACATTTATCGACGCAATATTGTATTCACATAGCACGGGACATAGCGCTGTTCACTTGGTACACTGCAAAAACTCTGGTGTTGATATAACACCAGCCCGGAATCTATATATGTCCACACCAGAGAAGTATTGAAATAACACCAGTTGTTTTAATACTAATTGGTGATGTATAAACACATATCTGGTGTTGTTGTTTAACACTTCTGTGGTGTGGACATATATAGATTTCGGGCTGGTGTTAAATCAACACCGGAGTTTTTGCAGTGTAGTGCGTCTTGATGCTTAAAAAATAGCACGTTGTTTAAGCCCGTCACTTTAGGAACAAGTTGTTTAAACGACAATTGTTTTAACCTTTTTTATTTAAAAAAATTAAATCAACTTGTTTACAACTTTAAACAATTGGTTTGTAAACTTTAAGCAACGTGTTTTTAAACAGTAGTTGTTAGAGAGAGAGACGGGATTGTACAACGTGCTTAAAATTTTAAACAGCGTTTTTTACAGTGCAGTCATCACACCAATGGCACCGATACCAAATCGATCGATAGTACGCCATTTGAACTAACGTGGAGGTGCTGTGGCCGAGTGGTCTAAGGCGCCTGGCTGTACATGAAAAAGTCCGGGGTTCGATCACCGGCCGCAGCAGCTATATGTCCGTGAGCAAGGCATTTAATCTAATGCTCTTTTATCCTGCTTTCAAATAAATGGAAATGCTATATGCATTATTGGTAACTCGGTGTGAACTTGTTTGTTTAAAAAAAAGTAATAGATTTGGTCGGTGTAGAGTCTGTTTCGTTGACGTGGCAATACTATAGCGTTGTACTTTCTCTTATTGTTTCTGTATCTGTTCATCATGTTCATGGTAACTCCCGCAAGAACTCGTCAAGGCAGCTTTTACTCATAGCTCCATGTTTTACTGGTAAACACCAAGCTGGTATATAACCAATTACCTAGGAAACATTTTACGTCTAGGTTAATCAGTCATAGTAGCTGACTTGATGGACATTACGGACATTACTCTCGGGCCTTTCTATCAAAGTGGAGACAATGGCAGAGTGGAGATTCAAACTCACAACCTAGCGATTATGAGTCTAATGCTCTAACCACTGGACCACACGACCCGTGTTTACAACGGCAAAATTTATACTGTAAAAACGCTAAAAAGGCCCATCACCATCACCCTATATAGGGAGCAGGGGTGCATGGGTGCTGTGAATGTTATCGCATACATTCGTAATTCCGAAGCTTCGTTATTCCGAAGGTTCGGTTATTCCGAAGGTTCTTTATTCCGAAGGTTCGTATTTCCGAAGGTTCGTAATTCCGAAGGTTCGTTAGTCCGAAAACGAAATCAGGTTCGTAATTCCGAAGGTTCGTTAGTCCGAAAACGAAGTGAGGTTCGTAATTCCGAAGGTTCGTTAATCCGAAAACGAAATGAGGTTCGTAATTCCGAAGGTTCGTTAGTCCGAAAACTAAATGATTAACTAACCTTATTTCGTTTTCGGAATGACGAATCTTCGGAACAACGAACCTTATTTCGTTTTCGGATTAACGAACCTTCGGAACAACGAACCTTATTTCGTTTTCGGATGAACGAACCTTCGGAACATCGAACCTTATTTCGTTTTCGGATTATCGAACCTTCGGAATAACGCCACAAATGTTCGGATTAATGAACCCTTTTACGTTTTCGGATTAACGAACATCGAGGTATAGGCAATTTGCGTGTTTCGGAATTACGAACCTTCGGAATAAAGAACCTTCGGAATTACGACGTGTAACCGAATGTTATATAGGCAGCACCCCCTGGAAATCAGATTGGTATGCTAAAAGTATCAATCTAATCCGATCACCTTCATTTTGGAGTGAAATCCCTTTTTTTTTCTTGCTTGTACAAAAAAATCCAACAAAATTCTTTTGTTTCGTTGTCATTTTGTTTTCAAGCCAGCATCCCCTATTAAAATATAATTCCCAGTGCCTTGTTCATCACTCTAACAACTCTTTTAAAGTTTTAAACAAGTTGTTTAAAAAAAGACAATTTAAAACAAGTTTAAGCAATATTTTTGTCGGAGTGACAGGCTTAAATAAAGTGCTTAACTTTTAAAACAGCGTTTCTACAGTGTAGCTTTTGGAATAAAACATGCCGCGACGCCGCGTGTAACAGGAATAACGCAGAAATGTACAGATGGCGTCACTTGCCACGCTTGTGATGTTCAGTGATGTTGCTAAGAAGTTATTTTAGTACAAATTACAATGTGTCATCTGATGGGGAAAAGAGGAGATATGGTTTGGATGTTAGAGTTATTACCATCAGAACATACAGCTGAATTTGTGATATCTTACTTGTGGTGCGCACACTCGTGCTTTGTCATTATAATTTACATAAGACTGCCCATCACAATTATGCCAAAGAGCTTGAATGAAGCTATAGACATATTTTTCTTAGGTATGAAAATTAGAGTTATTTATTATTATTACGATTTTTTTTTGAGGGGGTTGTGATGCCTCCCCTCCCCTCCCTCTGGTGGTATCTTTCAAAATTCTGCTGATGTTCAAATTTGGACGCTGGTACGAGCAGGAGTGTGGACAGGGCGGGGCATTCGATATCGATCTGTTTTCATCGAACAATAGGCCTTTCAAAGTGGAGCTTCGATCTGTTTTACCCTTCGTCATGCGCACACCACGCTTATGTCGTAAGACGGTACAAAAGAAAAGACCTATCCCCATTGTATTCAAATACAATTGGCTATTAATATAGTCTAGAATATCGCGAGTTAATACAGCTGGTCGATGTTAAGCGTATTGATTTGATATTGATTGCTATAATAGACTTTCAACGTGTTCAAGATTCAAAAGTTTATCTGTCCTTTCTCTTTTACTTCTTACGAGTTTGCTCCATACCGCCCCATCTTTCTCTCTCTCTTTCCCTTTCACGAGTTTTCTTCCTACCCCCCCCCCCCCGCTCACATCTGCATCTACACATTGAAGTTCCCGCGCTTTATTATGAAATAATGTGCGTCATAGCTGTTCGTGAGATAAAAGTTGCTTTCGACAAGACTGGTAACCCTTTCTTGTGCTAAATGACACATCCCTATGTAGTTGACTAAGTATCTAAGAACATATTCCAGTCGCTCGTACATTCATGTGTAACTATACAATCAGCTTTATGAAACCCCACCCTTGAACATTTATATAAATCTTACCAAAAAAAAAACCCATAATTTCTTCGGGTACTCTAGGATTGGACGTTGAATATTTTACTCTGAAATTACATAATACGGAAGGGTTAAGATAAACGATACTATTATCTTTAAAATTGGTCATGTTTAAACTCTCCTCTCTTTCCTTTCCCGGGCGTTGTGGCGTGCGCCTGTAATCCAAGCTATGTGGGGAAGTTACAACTTGATGCAGAGGTTCGAGCCCCGGTCACGTCTTTCGGATGGTGACGTTAAAGGTCGGTCCCAAACGTAAATAATCATATCTGATTGATACGCGTCTGACAAAACTCAAATACACACACATACATTTCCTATTTTTTCTCCTTCTTTCTCGGTATTTTGTTTGGCGGGTTTCCTAGCCTATGTTATGTTTGTATATTTCAAATTAAATCTAATATGGGAAGATAGAAGTTGTATTCCCCATTTTTAGCGCACACTTCTATTAAATATTCTTTAACACGACGTGTACTGTTAAGTTCATGCAATGACACAAAACAAAATCTAAAATTCAAATCCATTCAATTATCATATGGTACATCTTTTCTCTGTGATCGATATTATTGGAAATACCAAAGACTACGACTAATTGTGAAATATTGAGATTAGAACTGACGATATTTCTTTCTTGTTCATTTCGTTACATTCCGACTTGCGCTCGTTATCACAATCGATAAATTAAAATCAATATCACTCATGAAATCGATCGAATTTTGGCGGGACGCATCAAGTTAGATCAATATAATGCAAGATAAGATCGTCAGAAATACATATCAACAGGTATAGTCTGATCCCACGATGTTGGTGTTTTACTACTCACACAGTTGATATGACAATATTTGTATTTTTTTCTCTATATAACAGAATTACTCTAGGCTGAAAATAATATGGTTTGGAACTTTGAATGAATAATATTCGAATTAAAAAACTATCACACTGTCAATTTCATTAAGAACGAATTGAATTATAAGCAAAATACGTATGGCATTTTAGGTTATGAATTTTCGTTGTCATAAAAATGCATTGAGTGGGCTGATGACGTTTATCTCCCCCCCCCCCTTTTTTTTACATAGTGTTTTCTGAAATGACACAAGTATTCAAATTTGACGTGGTCAAAAACGTGCAGAAAATCACTTTCTCGTTCAGCAGCAAAAAAAGTTTAAAATAAAGAAAGATCCCCACCTCCCGCCACAACCCACGCAAAATAGAACGAACGTCTTTGGACTCTGTGGAGGTTAAGAAACCAATGCTTAAAAATAGAAAGTCGAAAAGAAAACGGACGAGGAGAAAAGAATCAAAGTAGCTTGGGGATGACTTGAAAACAGTTTGTTTATCTGTCTGACTGTCTGTCAAGGAGTCTGACAGGGCTGTTGCTCCCCAAAGCCTCCTCAACCTGCTCAAGGGGCATCAAAATCAACACCATACTTGGCCCACGACACCTTGAAGAGCCCGGTGAAGTGGGTTCCAAAGTTTGCAAAACCCGAATCTTGACACCACTAAAACTTCCCCCCATCATCCAAACGATCAAGCAAATGGTGGCACCCGTGTTCGCAGTGGTGGATCTGGGGGTTAGGGTTTAACCCAACCCCCCCCCTCCCGCCGCCTTGGGCTCCCTTAAAAAAGGAGGGGGTCAAACTGCAACACCCCCATCCCTGCAGACGAGGTTCGCGCAAGCGAGTTTGACCCCCACCGCCTTTTTGAAGGCGGATGGGAGATTACGTCGCATCTCATTTTCATTGTGTCAAACCAACCTGTCACCCCCTCCCCCTTCCCCTCTTAGAAAAAAAGCTAGATCCGCCCCTGGTTCACTTTTTCACTTTTATCATGCTCCGTCACACCAACGAACCCGACCCCAGACCGATCAAATTCATAACGTTATATCCAATGACATCCCATCGGTCAGTTTGGGATCAATTTCATGGGTGTGACTGCAGCACTATGTGCACTCCTCTTATCGTCACCCCCTCTCTGCTCTCTTGCACACTCTTGTTGGTATAGAGTCCCACTTCAACTTTCTTCGAGAGTGGGCCGTGGCGTCGGAGGGTGTGACTTTGGGACGCGTAGGGGGTATCATCCAAACGTTGCCATGGTGACGGGAGAGGTGTCGACATTACTTTGGGTGTACTGTGTCAATATGACAAGTTTTGACGGGCAGCTATCGCCTGATACGCACTTGACAAGTCATGCTGTCATTTTTAAAGCAATTTGACTTTTGAATAGAGCGTCCAATAAAAATGAATTGATAAGGAATAGAATGACGCAAAGAGAAAAATCCACACATCTACATGAATATAAACGTATATAGCTCATATTTCGACTGGTGAATTTGAATAAAGACAAAACCATACCTTGCACTTCGTGAAGCCAATCGTAATAATGATAACATTTACACATATAATCGTATATTATATAACTGTTGTTTATTTTTTATGTAGTGCCTTTTTCTTGAATGGTCCAAAGCGCTAGTATGTTGGTGTTTAAAAAAAAAAATTCCCCAAAAACTCGGTATTGGAAAATAGAAATGTCTTCAACCTCTTTTTTAAATGAAGAGACAGATAGTGAGTGCCAAAGACAACCTATTCCGGTATTTTGGAAGCAGTTACAGTGACAGTCCAGTCAGTTTACGTGTAATTTGATTTAGTTCATGATTTTGTGGGCTTTTTTCATAGCATGTTTTCTATGTAAGATTAATTTCTTCAACACGATCTAAGAAAGCTTGTTATTTTTATCTCGGACAAAACTCAGTTGAAAAAAAAAACGTTTTCCAGGGCGAATACACACGGGTCGTGTGGTCCAGTGGTTAGAGCATTGGACTCATAATCGCAAGGTTGTGAGTTCGAATCCTCACTCTGTCATTGTCTCCACTTTGATAAACAGGCACGAGAGTAATATCTGTCGTCTATAAGGCAGCCACATATGACTGATTAACCTTGACGTAAAAATGTTTCCTGTATAGGTAATTGGTTATATACCAGCTTGGCGTTTACCAGCAAAAATGCTGTCCTGTCGATCGAGTTCCTACGGGAGTTACCATAAAAAGAAACAGAAACATTGAGTATTTGAACTTTGTTAAAGGGTGGAAAGAATCTAAAAGAAAGATGACACTGGAAAGGGTAACCAATGCCACTAATTAAATACATGTAACTGAATTCATGTAACTTGAATAACTAGATCTGGGTCATGACCTTTCTTTCATCAAATCGTCATTCAAGGAGAATGTAATTGGTATCCGGGTCACAGTACTTTTGTCACGTCTAAAATGTTTTTCTTTCAAGGATAAAAAAAATGGCGATTGCGTGATGTCATTTTTCTGGTATGGTAATTAACATCCGGGTCGCAGTACTTTTGTCATATCTCCTTGTAAATTGAAAAAAAAATCAAGACATTCATATATCCAAACTAAATGGCGATTGTGTGAAGTCATATTGGGATGTGAATTAACATCCGGCTCACAGCATATTTGTTTACACCTCACGCAACAATTTAACAAGATTGTGACAATAGCACGATGTTATTCATAATATGTAATCCACGCCATTTCATGGTTATTGGGTATAATCCCGACGTCTCCTCATATTCAACAACCAAACAAATTGGAGATCGCATCAGTTTGTAAACAGCATTAAAAAAAAAGGGATGCTCCGGGCTAGATATTTATACCTCAATCAATAGAGTTAAATTCACAGGGCAAAACGCTCTATCAAAATCGGATAACAAATAACAAAGTTATTTAATTTCAAAGATTTGCATTATTCCGGTGAAAATGTTCTAGGCATGTCTTCGTGAATATTTATTAGTGGGCCGATGATGTCATATCCCAACTTGTTCTTTTGTGTCTTTTATTATATGAAATTAGGTTTATTTAAAAAAATTCTACCAAAAACTTAAACAATTGGATTTACAACTGATTAAGTGCATTAGTTGTTCCTTGCTGCAAGTTATTTCATCATAATGATGACACATCATTTACACATTCATGAACAAATTAAACAATTATGATTCCATGTAATAACATACATGACATAAGAAAGTGGGGATGTGACATCATCAGCCCATCTAATGAATATTCATGAAGACATGCCTAGAACTGTTTCACCAGAATAATACAAATCTTTAAAAATTCAATAACTTCGTATTTGTTATCCGATTTTGATGAAATTTTCAGCATTTTGCTCTGTGAATTTTACTCTATTTATTTAGATGTAAATATCCTCAGCCCGGAGTATCCCTTTAAGTGGAGGTGTTTTAATAAAGTCGGACCTCGGCACTTTGACTCCATCTCACAAAACGATCTCGTAAAATGTTAATATAATTTGAGAGCCGGACAAAGCAGAAGTGTACCCCCAAAGTCGTTGTGTCACGTGATTAATATGTATTCTAGAAGTAATTAACGTAAGACGATAGTCAGTTGTCATATCCTTAGCAATCATAAAACCAAAATCGGATTTATTCCTTCAAATGGAACATGTTTTCATTCCATGGATAATTATGATTTGAGAAAAACTTCATTTTTCAGAATTTTTTTCATTTATGACTTTTACCCCTCAAATATTAAATGTGTGAAAAAATTGTCCCTAATTTCTTTTAAAACAAGTTAGCGCATCAGCTTTGATTTACGAATTGCGGTATAACTCTAAAATAAGATTTCGTCATGACATCAATCGTCAGTCATTCTGAAAGCTGGAAATAGTCGAGTTTGTTTGGTCAAATGGTCAATAATCACGATAATAAGTTCCGGACAATCTTCAAACTGAATAAAGACAAGTGTGTGATTTTTTTACATCTTAATAAGATGAGAGAAAGAACAAACACTTCGATGAACTTTCAATTCTTCATTTGAGAACCTCTATTTCATTTTTTTATTTGTCCTTTTAGCCCACCATCAGTCTCAAGAATTGAAGTATTTCTTGCTTGAAATGCCTGCCAATCATGCAAGCTAGTTCGGACGTTTCGTCCTTTTGCTGTTTTGTCATGCATTTTCAGAGGGTCTCTCGCGTATTTGCTTTAAAAAAAGCGTTAGTGTTGACATCTGAATTCGTAATTGTATTTTGATTGCAAATCACATATTGTTCATAGGGGATAGGGTGGACTATTTCGATATATTGAGTGATTGGGGTGACGTGAACCAGGGGTTCAACGAGGGATGCTACATGCATGGAAAATTATGGGTTCGATGCCTGGTTATGGAACACATTGAGCACTGCTGATTTGTCCTACATAATTGGGAACTAACTTCAAACAAACATATTGTTATTTTGGGTATGGACATAAGTGCAACACAATATCTAAAGATCTAAAAATCGCAGTTTTTCTCCAGTTGTATAAAATTTGAGTGGATTCCAAATTGAAAAGTAAAATCATCGTTATCATAATATTGTGACTGACTGAACATTTCGTTATCATGATCAAATCTAGTTTTAAAATGTATTACTTGATATACTATTTAATAAACTACAGAAGAAAGAGTAGGTATATGTGACATCATCATCTTCCTAAAAAAGAACTCAAAATGAAAATGGCCGTTTTGGAAAAATAGACGAAGTTTTCAAAATGACTATTTTACATCGGATTTGATGATATTTTCAATGCCTATACAGCATCTTCATATATTGTTGGGATGAACTTGGCCGATAAATCAAGTTTTCCGGCCTCAATGTGTTTTGTCATGCTTATTCAAACCAACATATATTTTTTTTGGGGGGGTTGAAGCTTTACACGCATTCTTTTGTTGTTTGTTGGATATGGATCAAAGCAAACCTATAACGATGACTGTTGACATATATTTTTGTTCACCACTGCACCCCCCCCCCAAAAAAAAAGAAGAAGAACAGGTCAATTCTGGATCCGCTCCCGTATGTGTAAATGATCAGCAAGACAAACAAAAGAAAACAAAAGAAAACATTACTTTAACTAGTGAACGTGAACTAAACTTTATTTCACCAGGCGCGTTAATTGGTAGTTCTTTGGTTAATTTCTAAAGAATTGTATATTCTACGCGTCATAACCCGGAACCGAGGATTAAAGCTTATTGAAACTCTCTAGTTTGAATTCGATTTCTTGTTTATGGAAAGGTGTTGAAATTGCGTGATGTGAGTGCGGAGGAGGGGATGGCTAAGAAAATCATCACGACTGAATAAACAAGACACAGAACAAACAACAAGCAAGAACGTAAATAAGGTGCGTGACTGATGAAGATTTTACAAAATAAATGCTTACCAAACATGACAAAGGGGAAATTAACTAAAAAAAAACTAAATATCACAATTTCCTTCCCCTAAATGAGAAAAAGGAAAGGGGTAAGAAGAAATATAGGAAGATGAAGATGATGAAGAAGAAAAAGAAGAAGAAAAAGAAAAAGAAGGAGAAGGAAAAGAATGGAAAAGGGAAGAGGGATAAAGAAAGACAGACAGAAACAAACAAACAAAGAAAGACATAAGAAGGAAAGAACGGAATATTGATAGTAAAAGATTAGGAAATCTTTTTTCTCGACAAAACTCCCTCATCTTCCTAACTCTCTTCATCCCTTCCCTATGTATTAAAAAAAACTAATTCATCATATCCTTAATATCTTATCTATCAGCTAAGACGAATCCCTGTCACACGTCTCATGGTCACGTGACATTAAGCACCTCCACGAGACCATATCAGAGAGATAAGATAAAATGAACATCAATTTGAGATGTGGATGTAATTATATGTAGACGAGGATCCTACAAAGAAGTAACGTTTGATTTGATTTGATTCATTTATTTATTTACCAACAATATCCACATGTTTACATGTTATGAAACAAATTGCATAACAGTTACACAATATTTATTAAAAAAACATGGTATATGGTAATGGTTTCATGAGATAAGTTTGGGACAAATTTTAGAGACACTGAAGATAATGTCGAGAAAAGTGGCGGTTTTATGGGGGACAGGGGAAACCGCCACTCTTTATTTTCATAAATAGTTTTATTTATTTAATTTATTCATTCATTTATTTATTCATTCATTTATTATATTTTTCAGGGTAGCCCGCTCACAAATAAGTAGTGGTCTTCCATGGGGCCCTGAATGATATAGTAAATCTATTTACACCGTAATGAATAATGTACAGTATATCACATAAAGAACGGCTCAACATAGAAATTCACAGTAATATTTGAAAGTACAAAAAAGCAATAATAGACTTAGCACAAAAGAAGTGTAAACGAATACTCGTTGGCAAGATAATCAAATATCAGTAAACTAACTGAGCTTATAATGACATTATGAAAATATTGATTCAGTCGCCAATATGTGCACAAATCAACATGATCATGCTAATAAAAGATAAGCACTACAGTGTATGTTCGACTAAGTTCAGTGTTCATATAATGCAAGTTTGTGTAAACAATGTCTGAAATTAAGTGAAAGAATAAGCTACTCGCATCGAATTATCGAGATACGATTGGGGCTACATTTAAAACCATCAGTGTAAAAAGTGGAATAGGAGGAAATAATAATGTGGATGAGAAGTAAGAAAGATTCATTTTAAGAATTAAATCAAACTAACCATTTGGTCGTGTTGGTCAAATTCCCTCTTAAAATAGACACGACGCTTTCATTTTTTCTCTGGACGTTTTGTGAATTTATCGTTTACACAAATCAAACGCGGGGAGTTGAAATGACAAGATATCAAATTTATTATTTTTTTTATTTTGGAAATGTCCTTATTCATCAAATTGAGTTGATTATCTGATATCATTACAAACTGAATCGAAAGTCAGTTATTTATTCGTTCAAATATTTTAGACATTAATTTTTATCGTAATAAATTTTATTCAGATTTTGATATTTTGATGGGTTTTAATTCTTCTACGTATTTTCCTTCCAACTCTATCGTTTCAGTTGAGAGCTTAAATGACATTAAAAGGTTCATTATATCCAGCTCTCCTTATAGATTAAAGTGATAACATATAGTTTGAAAAGCCAACAGAAGATGATAAATATTGGTTTTAAGATGAATTCAACAAAAAGAAATGAAATCCACTAAACGTGATGTATAATGCAATCTAAAGGAACAGAAAGATAAGAATAATGAACATGAAAAGAAAAATACTAAACATGAAATATTACTCAATTACATGGTTCTTTAGAAGATAAAGGAAATCTGCCTTAGTTCTAACTTTATTCAGGCTTCAGAGATCCCCCTTTTAATTTTTGAAAAATAGTTCTTAAAATGAAAAAAAAATCTCCTCAATATCACCTGTTATTGAACTTCTATCCTCCAAATTTATCGCATCAATAATATTTCTTTCTTGAGGATATTAGGGTTTTGTAAGGACGGGATAAAAGACGATGCCATATATCAATTTCAAAGTGAAGTCATATATCTTCTCTCTTGTATTTTAAGAGGGATGAATTGAAGCTGGAGCGTGGGAAATGTCCGCTGTCTGACGCGATGCTTTCATGGCGGAGAACAGTCAATAGTCAATTCTAATACCCTTTCAGAAAGTTCTATTCTGATCTAAAAAGACGCGCGAGCTCTCTTCATGAAAATTGTTCCAGTTGTTGCGATACAGGTGAAGGATAAAACTTAGTGAAAGAACTAGGGAAAATTATGAAAAGGAGACGAAGGTTGTGAATAAGAAATGAATGGTATCTTTTTCTTCCCCCTCTCGTCGCTTTGTCTGTAAAAAAAGTAGAATTTACTTGTTTGAAGGCTATTTATCATCATATTGAAATTCGTCTACTGATATACTGCATTGTTGGCAGGAAAAGGAAAGAAAGACGCGTGCATTGTATGCAGCCTGAGTTTGTACGAATTGCCCCGACCTTAAAACATGACGGATTGGGTTGGGGAACAAATTTGCATAAAGTTTAAAAGTTTAAAAAAGTTTTGAATACCATCACTTCGTATGAGTATTTCGTAAATGGCATTTTACAAGAAAAATAAGTATTTTTCAGCAAATATTACTACTCAATAGTGATGATATGATTTTCTTAGTATCTCGGGCACGATGGTCTTGATAATATTTTAAATATGAAACATAATATCAATTGGAAATGGAAGAGAGATAAGGTGCGTTTTTCACTTTTCATATACACATAACTAGAAAGTTTATTCCAGTGGTATCCAACTACAACATTACACTGTTGATGTTTTCTCCAAGGGCAGAAATTTACTCGGAATCTGGAAGAAATTTTTATTCCGAGTTATCTACAACAGTCCACCAACATGACCACCGAAATCGATTCCTAACCAACCAGTGGTATGCTTACTTCAATGGAAAGAAAAAAATGTAAGATATTTGGTCAGTCTAAACATCTCTTATCTTATCTACAACAAAAGATATTATTTTACCAATCACAAATTCGGTCGAGAGCGTACTAAGCAGTCTGATGAGTATTCCGAGCTTGTAAATATTTAAACTAATTTTTATTTCTAATATTTTTTTAAAGTGCACTTTCCCCATTGTTTTCCCCCTTATGAATCTAGTAAAATTTTATTTGGTTGACGTTTCTCGTAGGCCTATTGGCCAGTATTCTGAAGTCAGGTTCAATTTAAACTCAGGTTTAAAGTTGTGGTTTAAGTATGGATAGCCAATTGT
This sequence comes from Lytechinus pictus, assembly GCF_037042905.1. NCBI lineage: Eukaryota > Metazoa > Echinodermata > Echinoidea > Temnopleuroida > Toxopneustidae > Lytechinus > Lytechinus pictus. Next base: position 18,798,146 of record NC_087258.1, read on the forward strand.
TACATAAATCACTAACGGTAGAGATATCATATTTCAGATCATTTGGCTCTCAAATCATTCATAACTGTCTATGAAGTATAAATAGATGATTGTCTTCACCATCGATGAATCAGGAAAGAGCCCAGTAAACATAAGAAACATACAACTTGATACAAATTTTGACACTTTTGGCTTCCCATCATTTTAGCAGAGTTAGACCATGGTCTAAGTTAAACCTGACTTAAGAATACGGGCCATTGTGTACAATGATCTATGCGTAATTATATGACTAATGGAACAATTGAACCATATTGATGTGTATGAGAATATACATATACAGAAATGAATGAAAATGAAAATAAAAACAACATAGAATTCGAATTCGGCAAGCAGGTGTCAAAAACATATCTCGTTTTCTTTATTCTTTTGTTATAATGGTGGCAAATCATTCGTTCAAATAAACATTTATTTTTCTTCCGATTGATAATTTATCAATTTTTCATATAAAGTATGCAAATCAATATATTACAGAACAATGAATATGAATACAATACATCAAGATTGTTCAAATAGTTTTACTAGACATCACACTATCACTTTCAATGGGCACTCATGCTCTGAGCTTCTCATAGTGGGTCGTGGGTTCGAATCCCAGCCATGGCGTAATTTCCTTCGGCAAGAAACTGATCCACAATGTGCTGCACTCAACCCAGGTGAGGTAAATGGGTACCGGTAGGAAGTAATTCCTTAAAAAGCTGTGTGCGCTATGAACGCCTAGCTTAGCCGGGTAATATAGGAGCGCCTTGAGCACCTAACAAGGGCGATATGTGCGCAATATAAATACCCTATATTATTATTATTATTATTATATCAAACATGATATAATTTTCATATTTCATTTAAAGGTCAAAGGTTTAACTTAAGACCTTACATCTCATGCTTTGTCATATGTTTGTCAATTTAAGATATTTGACAGTATTCTTAATTATATATTCGTATTACGGATATATAATTTATGTATATCACACGTCGTTCAGAAGTTGCAATATATTCAAAATTCACCATTTCAATGTTAATGAAGATTTTTTAACAGTGAACTATGCTTCTCTTGATATTTGAAATGAAGATACCTAACAAAAAAAGCTTCTGTAGCTTGAAAGCCTATGTTTCTTTTAGGTTCATAAAGCCGATTGTTCCTAAAATTTCTTCATATTGTCCAGGGATCCAAGCCATTCTTTTGTTCAACAAACCCGTTTAAAGATTACTCCTTAAGACAACAATTGATGACTTCATCCAATTGATTAACATGGCTATCGAGTTTTTCTTTCTTGATTCAAATGAATCATATTGGTGCCCGAATCGAGTAATCTCTTTTAAAACGAGCATATCCGTGTACCCGTGTCGCATTGTTAGAGGGCTCATTAAAGCCCGAGTAACCGGTTCGCATTGTTCGAAGGCTCAATAAACGCATTCCTTGCTCGAAGCTTGTTACGCATGGTAACAACAAAACAATAGTTTTTTGCAAACATGAGCGTAAAGCATTGGATCCTTTTTCATGTTTCTTTCTGCTTCATTAGTCCAGGTCAGTGGTTATGGAAAAGAAAAGCTGCTTCAGATAAAGTTGTTCTTTTACAAATCATTTGTTGTGAAAACAGGGTTCGGGGCGAGGACAATACGAAGTTTACTATCACGTTTTAAACAATGAAATGTTTTCACAAAACTTGGCACTGTCATTGTGAACATCGAGGTAAAGTGACTTTTCATGAAGAATATACTGGTAGAGTATGTGTTTTATGAACGGGTTAATTTAGTTCAACTTTTCGTGCTTATCCACACGCGATAAAGCAATTAGAGATAAATGCTCAAATTTGTTACAATGTTGCGTTCAGTAATGGAATGAAATTATCTAAAATTGTTCAAAAAATTGTAGAAAAATGATACGTTTGATGTCTTTTTATACTGCTGTTATATATTTTTGTTGTATACATCAGTCCTCAGCTACCCTGAAAATCCTATTTCTCTCTATTTTCATTTCTCTTCAATTCTTCTTAATTTCCTTTATAATTTCCTAAAAAGCGCCTTGAGCACTCTACAGAGTGGATTTGGCGCGATATAAGTCTAATTATTATTATTATTATATTATTATTATTATTATCTTTCTCTAACTAACTCTCTATATTTCTACCCCACCCTCCCCCCCCCCCCTTCTCTCTCTCTCCATATTCCCCTCTTTACGTTTAATGTATGATTAAGACATTCCTGTCACCAACGAAGTAAAATTACGATATAATTATGTCGAAATCCAATGAATTTCTAAACAATATTGCTAGCTGATTTATCAGTTCCATGCGATGAAACAGTATCCTGTTGAAATATTTGAAAATATCAACATTTATCAATCTGATGATGATGATTGGTGATGATGATAATGGTAATTGGTGGCGATGATGATACGAGGTAGTACTCAGTTAAAGCTCTATTATTGAGTCAGACACGGGGCTTCAGCGTGCCATGCCAACGCGCGCTTTACGTGATTAAAACGCTTGTAATTTCAAATGGGTGAAACTGGCTTACATTACTAAAAATATACCTAAAAACATATTCCTTCACACATTTCAATGCCACACGCGTTTCCACCTAGCTCATGAAAGTCTCCATCAAGAATGATATGCTTTATTTGATTAGCCTTTGTTTATGTATCAATACAACCATGGTGACGATACGCTTATTATCAAGAACAAAACAAAAATAGATCGTGAAAAGACGAACTATCTGCGCTGCTGTAGATTAAAAAAAAATACAGATTAAAAAATGATAAATAGTTTGGTAAACACCATCACTCATAGACTGTTAACTCTTGGACCCCATGGGTGCTCTTTGACTTTGATGAGATCATTAATAAAGAAATAATCGCACGTATCTGTCTTTTGCCTTAACACCAGACACGCTCTAAAAACGTTTGTGTAATTTAGCTTTTTTTGAGCGACGCGTTGAATTGTTTTGGGAGTTCTAGCAATTAAACTTTGACTAGGTTTAATTAGGTGATGTCATAAGTTAGGAATTTGTGACAGCTAACTCGGGGAATTTGTATGGTTTTTCTTAACCAGTTCTAAAGCGGAAGCATAAAACTGGCGATGTCGCACGCTGTTTGTTTACTGACTCAAAACTCAGAGTCATGCACGAGCCACTCGGTCGTGCGACAAACAAGGCATTGGTCGCGTGTTTTTACTTATGACGGCCGTTCGTGTGGCCTTATATGTCCATGACAAACTGTTCAGTAACATTGCTATGACAGAAGTATAATGAGATTTAGAAAAATAGTAATGTCAGTTTTTAACATGCAGTGAATACTAACATATCAGACTGTAAGAAAGTATTTGGGCTGATACAACGAGTTTTCCTATGGGTGAAAGTCTTGTATGTACTATACAATGTTCAATTTTGCTCCTTGGACTTTGAATTTTGTTCTTGTTTCTAAACTGAATGATTAAATTAAAAATATATTTTTAATATACTACTACGGCTAAGAATATTCGTTTTCACATCGCTTGTAGCATCATGCCTATTCTGCAGAGTAAACTGTTACGACTGTATTGTATTCAAAATAATGATCACAATTGCTTCAAGTTTACTCTATTTCTATACGAATGGTTGGGTTTCCTTCCCCAACTTTATAGGGACCTACCGATTTCTATTTTAATTTTCACTTCTTCGTCGATATTCTGTTGTTTCTGGCATGTACGATATCCATATACGATATCGTGCACAGTGAGAAGAGTTGGGTTCCATTTTGCCTTATAAGGTCGTCACGTCAGTCCAAAACTGTCATCGAATTGACGAATTGCAGTTTTAAGAAAAACATAGCACTCTTTTACAAATGCTAACGAATATGCTAAACAGTAAACATTCCCGTTGTAGATTTTGGCGCCTTTCGTGCAAAGTACCGTCAAATTTCGTCATAAACGATGAGAACATGACAGTTTGCACCACTGATCTGAATACTATCATACAGATCAGTGGTTTGCACACGGAGAGATACTGTATTGTTAATACCGCGTGAGGGCGCAATACACAATTAACAATCGGGGCTGATCGTCAAATTGGGTCTTTGTACACGTATTATTTCTGTGGGTGATTGGAGAAAGAGGACCGTTACAGGTGCTATTGTCCTCGGATAGAAAAAGCCCCGGGACCTGTCCCTTTCCCGCCTTTCTTACCCCTCCCCTCTACCAGGGGCGGAGCCAGGGTACTTCAATAGGGAGGGGGGGGGGGTCAAGACGATTCAAGGGTGACGTCATAGTTTGTTTTACATAATAACAGGGGTATGATATAGGTACAAGACCTCAAACCTCCCTTTTATATTTGGCAGTATTTTTTTCTCTCTCTTATTCTTTTCATCTCTTCTAGGTTTTTTCAATACTTGAAAAATCAAAGGAGTGGCTGCCCCGCCACCCTACCAATTAGTTGTTGTTTCCTTCTACCGTCAGCATGTGCCCCATATGGGTTCATAATAAAATTCATCTTAAAAGGTTTACACCACTCCTTGTACTCGTATTTTTTTTACAAAAGAATGAAAGATATCGAAAGAATAAAAAAGATTCATTATTTGGTGAAAACATGGACCTATTACGAAATAGGTCCATGGTGAAAAATAATAAATTCATTGATGAACTTCTTTCGACATCTTTTTTTCATGCATATTCTTTCGCTTTCTCATGTATTCTATTAATCTTTCCCCAATCTGTTTCCTCATAATTTTGTTTGTTGCCACTTATTCCTTTCGCCTACTCATCCATTCTACCTTTCTTTCACGCTCACTTTCATCTGCTTCTCCATTTTCTTCTGTTAATCTCTCTCGTCTATTCCAATTCAGTCTTCCTTCCTCTTTTCCCGCTCCTTCCATTCATCTATTCACGTATCTTTCACTGCTATTTTTAACCCCCCCCCCCCCTTCCCCATACCACACTTACACACACAAACTCATTCTCCTCGCATATCAAGATTATTTTACGGCTAAAATATGACCAGTACAAGTATGAATTAAATTTGAGTTTGTTATTTTTTATTCATTATTTTGTGTTTTTTCATATAGCAATTGGCTTCTATCGACCGGCGACAATCAACACAATCTTTGTGATCATTTTATATCTGAAATCATTTTTCAAGAAAAATAAACATAATATAAAGTAGAAAAATACAGTCACTTCGTAATAAATGAACAGAAAATTCGCTAATGCTTTCTTCTTGGATAGTCATTTGAAAAAAGTTCATATCAAACTCCCGCAATCTCCCTCAGCTCGGACAGCGTAGTAATAGTCACATAAAATATGAAAGTTCAAGGCATTTGTAGTACTTTTGATGATGTAAAGAGTCTTTCTAGATGGGCTGGGGCGGCTCATTAATTACCACGGTCTCCACATCTGTTTCTCTGCTGCCTTGATGGGATGCCCCTGGTACGGAGCAAAGCGGTGGTGTTTGGCCAAGGCGGTCTTGGAGGGCTTGATGTCGACTGGTGATGGGGTAAAGCGGGTCATGCCGACTGCTGGTTCGGGTGACATGGGCGACTGTGGAGGGGTCAGGACTCCGTCGCAAACCGGGACTCGAACCGAGATGACGGAGGTTGGTTGGATGGTTTGCTGGGCGGGCAACAGGAGCACCATGCCGTTCGGCGTGGAAGCGAACTGTTGAACAGGCGATGAGGCGGGAACGGTGACAGGGCTTGGAGCGGCAACTCGGGTCTGTTGCTGCTGAGTGGTTGGCATAGGTGATGCGGCTGGTGGTTGTTGCTGCTGTGGCTGAAGTCTCGACACATCTGGCTTCTGCTCGGAGTCATTGATAGTGCTGCAGCGATCCGCTAGATGACCAAGAAGACGAAGTCGGGTCTCGATGTCGATGGTTTCGCAGTTGGACATGAAGGTTGAAACTTCGCTCAGGCATTCGGTGAAGCCAGCGTGGTAGTTGGTGACACTCTTGCCCTCGGGCTCGCCCTGAGCTGGGCTCTGAACGTCCTTCAGGTAACGAACGGTCATTTCCAAGATGTCGGCTTTCTCCATCTTTGGATGTCTAGCAATCTGGATTAAAAGAAATAAATGGGAAAGGATCATAAGTATTGCACAATATAATTATAAACGAAAGCAAAAATCACCAAGTATGTGCCTAAGAAAATCTTGAAGCCACCCACCACTCGACCCCAAGCCCAGCCGCAGCTGTGGTTAGGCGTGGGCCGCAAATATTCGTGGAGTTCTTCCCAACTTTCCCACGGTTTACCCATTCTATGGAGAGGCCAGAGTGAACCCATTCAATAGACGGCCAATTCCTCTGTAAACATTGTTCGCACGTCCCATCTCTTCTTGCCCCTCAATACAAACGACGCCCAACACAAACAATAGCGGGACGGAGCTGGGGATTTAATTAATCAATAATCGGAGTGGATAAGGACAAAGATACTCTTCGAAGAAGAAAAGGGGTGAATCTTCGCGCCCAATTAAGACAAGGAACCAGATTTAGATGGCGTAACAGGTTGAGCGCCAAATTTGAAACTGGCGTCTTGGGGCAATTAATAAAGCCAAAAGTGTGTGCGAGCCCTATGTAAATTCCAACAACTCACAGAAACATCAAAACCCATAAACTACTGAACTTAATTTAAATAAATTAATGATGATTTGAGAAGATACTTACGTCTTTCTTGATAACAGGGAAGACCATGCTCTTCAGTTGAAGAAGGCTGTCGTTGATGCGAGCTCGTCGCTTACGTTCAGTCAAGTGCTTGGCAGTCTGTAATAAAAAAGAACAAGACAGAAAAATACAATAAGTTGCAGTCAAGAAATCAAATTAAACATCAACAAGACACATTATGATGAAAATATGCAACTGGCAAATAAAACATCCCATATTATAATAGTTTGTTATGTGTGCATCTCGTAGTAACTATAAACTCTTATATCTAACTTATGCCAATGAAAAAAACATGGAAAGATTGATGACATCGTAATTGTTGACTTTGATAAAAAGACAATTTGAAGTTGACTCAAGAGAAAGACAGGAGTGTAAAAGGAAAATAAGCTGAGAAAACTTACCCTAGGCCTGCTAGCACACATATCCATTTGTTGGTATCCAGTTGTATTAAGCATGGTTGCTAACGTGAATAGATGACAAGTTATAAATCACAAGAGTAGATCCTTAGAGGCTCAGAGAAGGTTACTTGATATATCTGCGAGTCAGCTGGGGATGTTACAGCGAGCGTGAGATCAGTTGTTATGACTTACTCTAGGGCAGACGACCGCTATATATAGACAGCACGTGTCCGTGGCGCTCGAGCGTGAAATTCTTCCACACAGTAGCCAATCAGCGAGGCTTGTGCATCCCCCCTCGCTCGCCCCGCACGGGGATTCAACGGAGGGCGCTCCTCGCGTGCGGATTGGTCGGCGTGAGCGTTGAGCGGAGCAAACAAGCCGAGATGCTAACCAATCACAAGCCGCGTTAGATGGGTGGCTTTACTGAGCAAACAAGCTCGGCGCGTGACTCGACCACTGCGATAACAACCATCGCAGGGGTCAGTAGCTTGCCGTGTATGGTCGATAAGGGAAACAGCACCAACAACAGCGCTGGCTAGAGGGGGACTCGCTCCAATGAATCACCAAATCTCACCGCAATATTTGACGGAGTGAAGGAGGAGAGGAAAAAAATCGAACACTGAGCGACAATGAAAATGCAATGATTGTTGGCTTAATCCGTATGTCATCGTACAGGCAACCGTGGGAGCGTGTGGGTACATCGGTGTACCGTGGGAAACTTCGCCGTTCTATTGTAACCCCTTTGCCCAAGGGGTAATTTGGGGATATGCTTCGTGGTGTTTTTTCGTCGACATCTGCTCAATAACGAGTCAATAGGATTGGGAGACAATTGAAAAGAATTCCGAATTAAACAACCCTTCCACGATACCTTGATGCGTCTCTCTTTTATCCTTCATATCTTCCTTTTTCTTTTATCTTTTTTTTTTCGAAATGACGATATCTCACAAGAGTAAACGAAAGTTAATCATACCCGAACGATGTAATCAGAATTTGTATCCGGTTAAAATTATAAAAAAATACTACGATTGAGGGGAAGATGCACTTTTCTCCCTTTTTTAAAACTTTACTCTATAAATATTTTGTATATGTATTTCGATACCGATTTGGTTCATTTTATATCACGAAGTAAGAGAGGTTAATGGTTGTATGGAAATGTTGAATAGAAAATCATTATAGAACAGGGTCGCCGCGAATCTGGGACCTATTTCATAATAAATTTATGATTATGACCTACAGATATATACATATTGTTTTATTACCATGGCAACATGAATCGGAAGTCAATCAAAATAAGTTTCAATGATGTTTATCCTCGTAAGTTCTTTGCAAAAGGACCTACATCCCCCCCCCCCAAAAAAAAAAAAACATTTACCCTCTCCCGTCTCGTTACATGACGTCATATATATTTTTTCTTCATTTTTAAAACCTAAATTCAACTTCCACTCCTGGTAAACCGGTATTTCACGCTCAGCCGTTCAACTTATCCCCCATCTTCATTTTCTTCCTTGCAACATCACCCCCGATTCTAGGGTACTACATGTTCGCAATAAGAAAAATATATACATATAATTATATATATATATATATATATATATATATATATATATATATATATATATATATATATATATATATATATAACTGAATTTAACTTAATATATATGCCTAATAACTGCAAATTCCTTGATTTTCTGCGTTTTCCCCATTAATGTAATGTGCTTTCTCTTTCGTGTCCTCAGATAACATAAACTAAGGTCAAGTAATTCGTGGGTCACGTGGCCTGATAAGATTTGTAGATAGAGTTACAACATTCCATCATCAATCTGCCATCTGTTACTCTCGTTACGCCAGGCTCGTGCCTCCTATAGCCTCTTTAAAAGCCATCTATAGATTTAAGAACCCCCAAAATCAGATAAAATTGTCATCATCAGATAACAGCAAAGTCAATCATAATGAACTGAATAGCTCGATCATTTGCGATATGGAAAGCTTATTTGGTATTATACGATATTCTTAAAACCCATTATTTTTGGTCGATGTCACGGTTTTTTAAAATGAAAATGAAATGTGTTGAGACGATTTTGATCAATGTAAGATTAGATCTAGACTACTTCCATCTGTTGCGCGCATTCCATCGGGGCTCGTGCCATGTAGATATCATCAGCAAATGATAACAAACACAGTCCTCTCATTCCGCAGATCTCTATCATCCTCACGTAAAAAAAAAAGTTTGAAGTTTACCTACAGACCCAGCAGATTTCAAACAAGTTTTAGGAGGGACCATATCAGGGAGGTATTCCAGGGGACTGATAAGGACTGACCAAAAGGGGGCGCTTTGAAAAACAAAAATAATAAGACGGGGAAATGGTCTTTAAAAATGGGGCATGTGCCCTTCCCCCCCCCCCACGATCCATACCCGAAGGTATGTCTTTCAGAGCACCCCGTGTTCCGATGCTGGAACACTGTCACCGTGGCACTGACAATGTGACAAATGTTGCAATGTGACGGAATGTAACAGTGTGACAAATGAATGTCCACGAGATTTTCAGGTAGAGTTTCTGCTACAAATTATATCGGGCACTAGGCATGAAGCTATAATTGTGAAAAAAAAATCGAAACTAAAAAGGTGCAAAATAAAATGCATCTGAAAGCGAAACAAAAATGGGAAATAGAAGAAACAATATGATAATTAATCAACTAATAAATATATTTCTCAATGGATTAATGAAATAAATTAATTGGTATATGAGAAGATGGACGAATATACAGAACGTCCCCTTATCATTTTATTTCAATTTCTCATTTTCCTGCTAATACAGTCAGTCATCCCTCCTGACGTCATATCAACCTCCAAATCCAAACCCATCAATTCGTGAGAATCGATATGAGATCTCTAATAGCAAGGTGGTGCTACATTTTCCCTCTTTTTATTTAAGTTTTGAATTAAAAATCAAACTAAAGGAATGAATTATCCGGAAACATTTTTTTCGATCCATCTGAAAAAGTTACGGTAGTAAAAACTAGAGTACGTAAAAAAATAGTACTTTCTGGTTTTAGAACGCCGATCGTAATAAACTTCCCAGGGGAATATTCCCAACTGATATAATTATCGTGGGGAAAATTATGTCCCCCCTTTTAACAAACAATTTTCACAGGTCATTGGTCGGGATAATATTTGGTTTTATTGCCCATAACTTATTACAATACCATTTCCGCTTGACCGATATAGTATTTCTAGTGGCTTTGAATCTTGATTTTTCCTTTCAGTGATCACGTGGCGGAAGAATTTGCGTTCTTGCGTACTTTATCCTGATTTTATTTTAAAAAAATTAAACATTAAAGGTCAAGTGTACCTCATATGTTTGCTTTTATTTCTGCGTTCAAACAGTTGAAGAAATACATGTATACATAATATGTTTTTGCGTGTGCGACATAATACATAATGATAAATTACATTTAAAAAGTACAAGGATGTGAAGTATATATATATTTTTATATTTACTGAATAAAAAGGGAAAATCGAAGAAGCATATCACTGAAAACGTTATCAAAAATATTAAATTAAAGCCTCTCCCCAAATGAACAGGAGAGAAATTACTACAGCTATGAAATATATGTTAATAGGCCCCTCGGAAACAATTTTACAATATAAAGTTTTGAAAGTAAATACTCTAATCATTAATATCCATTTCCAACGATTCAAGGCATTAAAATTATCCCAGTTTATAAAAAATTTTCACACTCTTTAATTTTCAACCCTAGAATAAAATCACTTTTACTTCCAACGTTCCATTCATCGAACTCAAGTGGTCAAACCAAAGTGCTACTTTGTTAGAACTTTATCAGACGACATTGGCTTATAAAATAAAACATAAAAAGGGGCTTTAATACTTTCATCATGCTAACACTAGTAACAGAACGTGAGAACACGTAGCAACTCTATGATTCCAATTACAAGAAAAAATGATATAAAGTAAAAAAAAATAAAATAAAAATAAAAAAGCCTTCTATTTTTCTCGCCATCATAATAATGACTTAGCAGTTAGTAACAACCTGACATCGCAATATACAGAAGGAGTGTGAGAATCGCTCCCTCCTGAATCAACCAACACCGTCCCCGGCCTTGCACTTGTTCTCAGCCGTGAACCAATGACTGCTTATAAACTATCCCATCAAAGTTTTTTTTTAGAGGGAGGTCGGAATAAGAGAGAGAGAGAGAAAAAGAAAGCTGAAAATAATTATTTCCTTTCATGGTTCTGTGACTGGGCAGCACCGTTTTCCCACGCCTCTCGCTTGCTCTTGATCTTGAGCCCGAACGGTGGACCCTGGAAGGCCTATAGTCTTGGACGCCAGACCCGTCGAGCATTCAACAAGTTGACACGGCCATTCACAACTATAAAAAGTCGTAAGTCGAAGTCAGCCCGAGTGGTATGGTATGTAAAATTGTAGGCATTTATGAAAAAATGCGAAATTACGCAAGTTTGTAGTTTCTAAATTGAACTGAAAGTCAGCTAGCACTCTAAAATATGAAATGTTAGATCGACATTTCAAAGCTTGGTGGAATGACAACCTGAGCTATCCAAGTGTTGCATTTACCTCTTTAAATGGTTCGACCCAACACCTAAAATGCTGGATTCAGCTTTATGTGCAAGGTTGAATATTACATCTGGAAAAGGTCTTTTGACTTACAATTCGTCATCGTAATTAACAAGATTAAACGGTACAAAATCTGTTTCCTTTTCTTCTAAATATTGTGAGATATTTGATATTTCATAAATGAAAAAATAAACTTAAAGGTCAACTCCACCCCAGAAATTTTTTGACTTGAATGAATATTTCATCAATATCAGATGTAAAATAAGGAAGTTATGACATTTTAAAGTTTCGCTTATTTTTCACAAAACAGTTATATGCACAACTTGGTGATATGCAAATGAGAGAGTCAGTAATGCCCCTCACCAATTCTTTTGTTTTTTATTGTTTGAATTATACATTAATACATTTTTGACTGATGTGACAATGTGAAGACAATATTCAGGGAGGAATAAAACTTCGTTTCAGAGGACAATGATAAAATTCGAATATTTCATACGTCATATAAATAAATTACAAAAAGAAATAGCGAGTAGGTGACGTCATCAGTCACCTCATATGCGTGCCAACAAGGATGTGAATAACTATTTTGTGAAATTCAGCGAAACTTCAAAATATTATAACTTTCTTATTTTACATCCGAATTTGATTAAATTTTCAGTGTTATGCTTGTTGAATTTTTCTCTTTTTATTTGAAATACCTTTTTGCTGGGGTGGACTTGTCCTTTAAAAGTGTAAGTAAAAGTGAAGAATAAAGCTTGCGTAGTCACATGTTCGATGTATTTTTCCACCTTTTTTACAATACAACAAAATCGATGAAACATTTTTTTTTTAATATTCACCCCATAACTAATTTCATACGTCGTTTTCAAGGTAAAGTCAACAGCAGATTCGATTTCTGTGAATTCAAAAAATGACGAAATTAATGGATACCACCATATTTTTTTTCTTTTTTTAATGATTAATTTTTATAAAAAAATGAATATCTATGCGCACTTAATTAAGATAATTCATCAGAAAATAACAGACTTCATAATACTTCTTTGTATCGAAACGGATGATTTAGCCTTTATGATAATTGGCTTCCTTTGTTTAAGCCAACACACGATTCAGTGCAGATTACTTATCATATGATTTGAATTAATTTTTAATGTTACGAATAATTTGGATATGATAACTAGTACACCATCTGGTCAAATAAAAAAAATATATTGTGCAGTTTATAAAGACTTGGGTCGTTCGAGCGCGCGTGCCTGGTATATCGAATCGACGAGTGATTGAAATCAAATACTAGTAGACGGCATCTTGCCCAATTCGCACGCTTATTAGTTATGATTCATAAAAATTGGCAAGTAATTATATCTTTTGCAGAACAAACGCACCCATACACACAACGCACACCACCAAAAAAAAAGCTGGACGCGCGCGCGTGCATCCCACCCGATAGATTCCCATTCCTATCAAAAGCAGAAACCACAGCAAACGTTGGTCCGATTGTGTTTATCAGATGACGACTTCGTCGGAAAGTAAACTACTGATTGGGAAAAAAAGAGAGACTATACGCCTGTTCCAATTCTTTAGCCTCTATTTGATTCCATATTTGGTGTGGTTTCTTATGATCATTATGGGCTCCTTAGTCGCCACGCGAAGGGCTGTTGGGGGTATTATGAGGCCTAGTTAATACCACTCTTCGTGGCGTATCGCACTATTGTTCTCGAGCGCAGTTTCCCACGGTAAAGGCGAACCCTTATTTTCCACCACCTTTCCCAAATTAGTCTTTGCACTCAGACCTCTTTCGTCCAATATCATAATTTTAAATTGATAATCCTTCAAAGGTCATCAAGTCAATAAAAAAAATCAGCAAGTTTATACGAAATGCATTTTTTTAAAGTAAGATCAACTGGAAAAATCCAAACCATACTTTAGAGGCTTTTTAAATGTCATGTTTTAACGAAACAGTTCTGACAAGAGTCTGCGTTTGTAAGCTATTCTCACAACGACGCTCGCTCGCCGACACCAGTCCCCCGCTGAAACAATGGTTTCCCGAGCGTGGGAAACTCGCGCTACTTTCTTTTGACTTGTATTTGAGCAAAGCAGGGAGACACGGCTCGGCGCTCACACACTGAAAGCATTATCGACAGAATTCGCCCCTCGCCCATTCACTCGAAAATTGGAAGTTTGAAAAGAAACAAGAAAAAAAGAAATGAAGAAGGGAAATGAGACAGGGGCTTTGAAAGGAAAATAGGATAAACATTGATCCTCCCATATAGGTCCATGATCCTACTCTTTCGGAATGTTGGGTGAGGGAAAAAAATAAGTCGAGGAATAAACATCACACCTGAGCGCTGATGATGATGATAAGTTGAAGCATGAAGCCATGGAGCTAGCTCTATGGTTGAAGCCATAAGTCCAGTGGTCACGACGGATAAGTTTGAAGTATTTTTCGTAAATATATATATATAAGTAGATAATTATCACAAGAATGTGGGATCGGAGGATAATTTACATTCTTCCACTTTATTTGCTAAGACACAAAGTCGAGATGCCGTGACTGAGTGGCAATGTCCGAAGAAAAAATTCATTCGAATAGTTTTTAAATAGATTTTAATCTCAAGAAAACGTACAAGCGTATAATAAAGTTGGATTAACTAGTCCATGCCTTACGTCCTTAAAATAGATTCTTCAAATTTTGGTGAAAATTGTTTAGAGGATGCATGGAAGTTTCAATAGAATATGCCAGATTTAACCTGTTATTATGTAACAGTTGATACCATACGTCAAATAGGTTAGCAATATTTCTGGGAGATTGAGTAACACAATTTAATATCTGTAATATTATATCATTCAAGTGTAATCAATATAATTTTTTTAGACCTATTATATAACATTTGGAAGCAAGTAAATATCAGAGTGGCCTTTTAACTACTGCCTTATTCGGCAGAGATATATGTAAAATTTTCATTAGAAAAAAACATTTATGTATTTATGTAACAGACTCGTATTAGTCAGATTAATTTACGTCACGTGGGATCGAGCTGTCACATCGCCCTTCGTGCGCTTTGCCTCGAAATCGGGCTTCGAATCCCGAACTTTCGTAACTACTTCATGCAGTATTTATCAGTGATCGAGACATCGGGTCTGTGAGTACAGACTAATTCAATTGGACAGGTATCGAACGATGCGCATTGTGATCAATAATAAAGATCAATAGACTAAAGAGTGATTCACCGGTTTGTTCTGTTATTCTTTCGTCTACCACGTGTGTAACACCTGCCGAACCTGCGCAACGATTATGTTCCGATTCCAGTTCCGCTTGGGGGATAGGGCTTCGTGGGCGAATCCGTCCTCCTTTTTCCTATTTTTAAAAATAAATTTATTTCAAAAGCCCCCTTCGAGATTTGATAAGTTTTAAATGTAAAGAAATTTATTTTAAAAGCCCCCTCGAGATTTGGTAAACTTTAAATGTAAATCAATTTGATTCTCTTTCCAATCTTACAATAGTGCACTATCGATAATTTGTTAGTTTTTTTTAATCCGCTGCTTTTTGTGAAAATATCAATTTTCGGTGAGTGTTTTTTATTCATTAAAAAATGTACCTCTTATTTGATTTGCATAGAAGGAAGCTTCTACATATAGGTAGATTTCATTTAATCTACGATGGGTTATGATATAAATAATATTTAAAAAACGCAAACGAAGGCCCCGTTAACCAAATTTTATTACATTGGGCCTGTTGAACACATAAATAATAAAGACAAGAGTAACTCAAAATTTACACTACTGAATAGGTTAATTCTATAGTTTGTGGCTTATACGTCATGAGATATTGGGTTGGGTTTCAAAGCCCAATTAGATCTAAATTTTGATCCGAAAAGGAGGGAGGGGGAGAGAAAGAGACGGATAGGGTGAATATATGTTACTTTTTCTCTCCAAAACTTTTATGAAACTTCACTTCCTCCATAAAAGGTGGCAAAAAGTGGTTCACTTTTGTATCAGTTGAAAAATCAGATCATGACAATTGCCTTTCTTTTTCCCCTTATCTCCTCCGCTTCTGAAAAATAGTGCACGAAAACGCATATCACGAAGAGGGAAGTTGATAGTTGTTTTTGTCAACTGAAGGGTGGCGAAATCCTTGTATTCGACAACCTTGAATAAGATGATGAGTAGTATATCAATAGAGTATATGACAAAGATACTGTCGAAATATGCCAAGAATGCAAGATTTTTTACACTTTGCTAGGTTTGTAACGTGGCCATCTGCACGATGAAGGCGCTTCATTGGTAGATAGGAATATGACGTCATCGTGCGAGAAAGTTCGGAAAGTTGCGAAATGGTGGGAAATTCCAATCAAATTGCGAAAGATGCTGATGGTGGGTAAAATGAAAGAAAAGTATGATTACTCTGTTGGAATGAATGGATTATTCAATTTTTCAGGATTTCAGAAGTTATTGTCCATAATTCCTGTTTCATAAAAATTATAAAAGTGTACGCCAAGGTCATCAGGCGATTTTGTATCAAGGAGGTTCAGTGTAATTTGGCACCACCGTGGATAGTTGTTTAAAGGGGAATGAAACCCTTGGAACAAGTTCGCTTCTGTGGAAACAGAAAAATCAAAGAATTAGATCAAAGCAAGTTTGAGACAAATCTGACAAGTAATGAGAAAGTTATGAGCATTTGAATATTGCGATCACTAATCATATGGAGGTTCTCCCATTGGCAATGCGACACATATTTGTGATGTCACATGTGAACAACTTTCCCTTTGATGGACTATAAAATACCCTGAAAATTTATATTTTTTGCTCTTTCTTAGAGTGATACAAACTCTTTATTTATAATTTATTTTTTTTATATCTGTATTACATGCCCTCCTATAGAAAGAATATGTGATCTACTGATAGATGTGATAAAAGAGGCATTTTAAAAGTGAAATATATAGAAAAGTAATGGGAAAGTTGTTCACATGTGACATCACACATCTTTGTCGCATTGTCAATGGGAGGATCTTTATTACAATAATGATCTAAACTTCAAATGCTCAAAACTTTCTTATTATTCATCCAATTTTTCTCAAACTTTCGTTTATCTGTTTTTTTTATTTTTATGTTTTTGCACAAGCTATCTTGTTTCAAGGGTTTCATTTTCCTTTAAAAGAGAAAAGGGTGAAAAATAAATTCCATCACTAGTTATCGTGACATTCATGAACTTGATTTTAACATAGCAAGGTGCTTGAGAAGTATCACACCTACTCCATTTCAAATTTGTGGCCCTCTTTTTTGGGGGATCTTTATCCTCTCTCTTTGGAAATTTCTCTGTACAAAAGGAGACGTGTAATTTTATTATGATTTCAATGTTATGAATTTGAAAAATTCATATGATGTCACATCGATAAAACCTGATGAAACTCGGGATATTTTATGTAATCTAAATTTACTATATTACATGCCCTTTTTGGTTCGTATATCACCCACTTTTTGTTAACTTCTCCTAAAATAAGAATTATTTCACCCACTTTTTGTTAACTTCCCCTAAAATAAGAATTAGAATGTTGGAAATAGGAATATGTATATCATATGTATATAGATTATGGGTTATGCCTGCTCATTGCCCTTTTTTTTACTATTTTTTCTGCTGTATTTTAATTTCTCAGAGCGTATCCGTTGATTATAATTAGTTAACATACTTTAACAAGAACGATTGACTGCACATGTGCAACCAAAATGAAGAACATCTTAGGCCTGTGCCCCATGCGTCACGGTCGTAGAGTTAAGTTAATAACCCGGGTAAATAACCTTTTTTCCCTTTTAAGTGATGCCGCAAACTTTTTATAAAATCATATTTTCGTGAATGTAATGTTATTTTATACTTCGTTTACATTATTATTATTGATTATTCCTTTTCTGACTTATGGCTCGTTAAATTGAACACACCCACATGTCTTCAATATTTTGTTGTAGATTTCATTTGAATTCTATAGGAATTCTAAAAGAGCCGTGTTTTGCTCGTGTGATGTTGTTGGCATCGTGCTGAGTGTAACTTATATAGTTGTCATCTTCGTCAATTTCATGGCCACGAAGCTGTCTTTCCCGCGCTTTTTAACAAGACATTCCTCCAGAAGTACTGATCGGTGTTCCAGCCCTGCAAGATGGGAGACGTTCCCACTGCACTACTTGCTTGATATGGCTGCGACAGTTATTGGGAATCTACACCAACCAAACAAGAAGAAATGGACAAGATATTTGAAATGAAACTTTACAGTTTAAAAAAAGAAGTTCATTTCCCCCCTTTTTTTTCATTCACCCGAGGCGATTTTCGTTCGCTCAGCATCTTGACGTTTTAATTTCCTACCCTCGAAGGTGAAAATAATAATTTATCCAATTATCGAACTAACAAGTTAGAAAAGTCAATTGAAAAAAACAAAACTCGTGTGTCTCTCAATATCATGAGTCAAAATTTGAAGGGTGAACAATAAATCTTCAACGTCGCTAGCGAAGAAGGTTAGCGAATATTTTTTACTCTGTAAGAAAAACTAATTTTTTGATAAATTTTTACAATATTGCTAAAAATTTATATTATTCACATTTTTCCTTTTATTTTCTTTCCTTTTCTTATTTTTCTTGGTCTCTCTCAATGTATTCGCCAGTGACTTCGCCATTTCACTGTCCTCTTTTCGTTCTTTTTTTTTTGGTGCATTCTTATTTGCTGAATTATTTTGATAAATTATTATCAGTTTGGGAACTGCTCATAACACAGTCAGACAACGGAAACCGACTCCAGACCAATCAAAGCTATTACATTTCCAATGACATAATATCAGTCGCTTTGGGGAGTTGGTTCCCTTGGTGTGACCATGGACCACGGCGTGACTGAAGACCGTGGCAATGGAAACGCGTAGATAGGGATGACTTCGCGCGCCACACTAGCTCTCTGCGGGTTTTCTTCCTCCTTTTCTCCGACACGTGCTTGCCTGGTTGGCAAAACGATGGGAAAATGCAAGAAATTCCGTAATCTTCTTCCCTTTTTTCTTTCATTCTCAATTCAAATCCCCTCAACTTTTTTTCCATTCCCAATTACTCATAGATGTAGTGCTGGAGTTCAGACCTCTGTTTTCACTTTCTGGGATATTGTTTTGTCTGCACCTTCTTCTGGGTTTTTAGAAACCTGATTTTTTTTTACCCTTGCCTTTTGCTTCTTGTAATCTGACCCCTTTCCTGGCCCTGCACGCCCCTGCATTTATTTTTATGTGTTTTATACTTTTCCGACATTTTCAGATTTCAGAAATCTGTTTTACCTTTCTCCTTTTAAAACTTCGAATCCCTGACAATATTTCCAAACTCCTTGATTCTTCTGACTTATATCAGGCCTTTCTTCTTTGGAATTCTAAAAAATAATAAAAATGAAAACAAAGGTAGAAGACAAATAGAAAAAAATGAAGTGAGTACTATTATAAACACTTAATAAGTTTTAAAGATGTGTATGGAATTTAAAAATGGAACGCATCTTATGAACGTTTGCAAAGTGACCGCCGACGTAGACGTCAATTCAGCTTTTTTCTTACCGAGGTCTGATCGTCAAGACTAATTTGTTGGTGTCGCGTTTGCCGTCGCGTGGACAAACAGAATGTGGTCCCATTGTCGGGAAGATTTTCCCACGGGTGGAGAACAATAGGACTTCACGGGGACCCTTGCACGCGTGCCTATTCAAACCCGGGAGATGGGATGGCGAAATGCCAGGGCGTTAGCCCCATGAGAGGACCTTACAGGAGGACCGTTGTTACCCCCCACGAAACAGATGATGACGATGGTGCAAGAGCAAGAGAGAGAGAGATGAAAACAGGGTTGAAACCATGCATGGACCCTACTTTATGAACAACACACCTAGAAAGACAACTGAGGTGGGAGAGGGAGAGAAGAAATATTGGAGAGGGGAGGCGGGAATTTCAAACGATTTATTGGCAGAAACTCGCGCCAATCCCATTATCCCACACCCAACACACGAAGACTGTCATCGACTGACAAAAACAAAGTGTAGTGATTAAAATAAAGTAGAATCAGAATGTGATTACAGTGAAAGAGACAAAAAAAAGGAAGAAAAAACACGAAAATCAATGAATGAATAAAAAAAATGAATAAGTAAGTACATTATGAATAAACAAATGAATTGATACCAAAATAATAATTGACTAATGAATGTGTGCATAAATACACGAATGGTTTATATAGGTTTTATAGTTTCTCCTATATTTTATTTATTCATTTTTTTACAAAATCAAAGGGAAGTGTCAAACGTGACGCCTCCCGATAAAAAAATGTGTTTCTTTCTGGGCTTTCTGTTGGAGAAAAAAAAATTGGATTCTAATTTGACATTTGAATATGCGATACCACGTAATTTTAATTTACTCGTCAATGCTAAATGTAAAAGTGTACGAGAAAATCGAGAAAGAACAGTGAATTGATGGTTTACTATTATTTCGAGGGTGCTTTAGGAAATGATTGGCCTCTCGATTCGATATCGATTATGACTTTAGAACGATTATCTTCTCTGGAATTTAGGGCAAATACCACAACAATTAGTCCAGACACAAAAATGGAGAAGAGATCTGCAAAATACTCACGAAAAACATGTTGTGAAAAACATGCGTGTCGATATTAACATGCATAACGCCATGACTATCATGATCTTGAGCATATTGGATAAATTTTGGGTCAAAAGGTTTCGTGACTATTTCGGACTTCAGAAATCGATTTGGTGTTCTTGTGAGAGCAGAAAAACTATAAAAAAATTGTAAATCCCCCCCCCCTCCTCCAAAAAAGTTTTCTTTACTATTCCAGATTGGTGTTTATAATTTTTTTTTTTTCACATGATTTTGTTTTTCTTTTGGTCATTCTTTCCCTTTTTTACATTAAACAATTCTCTGGCATGGAATGAGTTGAAAAGTTCAGGATAATACACTTTGGATTGTTCTGATGTACAATCACTAAATACGTAATTTGACTTCAAATTATATTTTCAAGGGAAAAGACATCGCCGAGATAAATATTCACAAACTAATAATTCAAGTTTTAGCAAAGAATCAACGAATGAAAGAATGATAAGAGTTTTGAGTGTAAGACGACACTCAAGTCTCAATCCACGCTGATCCTTTACCAAACCTTTGGACAGGATTTAATGTCCAATTACAAATATTCATAAAGAGCCAAAGGGCGAATGCAATATAAAAGGTCTAACAGTCACCACATTCACACTCTGTGATGATAAATGTGAAAAATTCAAATTCTATTCAAATTATTGAATCATGAAAGTATCACAGATACATCATACATCCATGGTCAATTTATCCCTTTATTTTGTTTTAAATTTAATCGCAGTAATTACAACACATCCACTCTTTACAATAATTGCTTGGAAGGGGGTAGGGCACTGGCGGATCCAGGGGGGGGGGGGCAAAGCTGGTCCATGCCCCCCCCCTCTTTGAGAGGCACAATTGAATTTTTTAATGTATGAATGCCGTTAGAATAAAAGTGTGCCCCCCCCCTTTGAAAGTGAAGACTTTTTTTTTTTGCTTGTCAAATTTTCCTCGGAAAATGTGCCCCCCCCCCTTTGGAAAATCCTGGATCCGCCCCTGGGGTAGGGGCAGGGGAGTGGGTCCTCCCCTGCACGCACACACACGTGCAGGAAAGCACGTGCCCAACGGGACCCCACCCGAGGCGCCACGTGTCGCCCGCCCGATCGCGCCTCTTTAAAAAACCGTTGGCACGCCCCAGGATAGAATATCGAATTGAAAAAAAGGAGAGAGAGAGAGACATACAACTTCAAAGTGAGTTTCTAATAAGCATTTTTTTTTTGTTGATTGACTCTGGGCATCCCTTGTCTAATTATTTTGGTGTGAAAATTTGGGACTTTCAAATGAAAATCTAATTTTGTGATAGAATTGGCCATAATATTCAGCAACATCATATAGCAGTTTTTCTTTCCACTTCTCTCTTTTTTCTTATTTGTGGGAGGTTTAGGGCAGAGCCCCAACGCCCCCTATCTGTGCATCAGTGATATGAAGAAGAAAGGGATAGAACAAAAGTACATTGAGAGGTCGGGGAGGGGAGGTTTGAGATGGAGTCAGAAACAATTTTTGCAGAATGAAACACAATTATCACGATTGTGTTTGAAAGTGGGTCATGAAAGTCTGAACTTAAACTTAAAAAAAAATATTCAGAAAAGGTAATACTGCTAATTGGCTAATATTATTTTGATCACAGTCAATCCCCAGAAATGGTATTACTTTGTCAAAAAGTTTTATATTCATGATAGTAATAATATAATAATAATTAATGACAATAATAATAACAATATAAATAAATAATATAATAACGGATCAAAATAATGGTTTATCAGTTCCCATTGATCACAGTGGTTTGATGTTTGTTTCCTTTTTCTCTTTTCCTATCCCTCTTTTTTATGAACTGCAGACTGGGTTTAGCAAACAACTTTTCAAATAAACTTTTTTTAACGAATCATTTATCCATTGGCAATCGTGACTTTCCGCCCTTTCCTTTTGAAGGGATATACTCCATCCGCTGTGTTATTTGCAGATGATAAATATCATGAATATGACAAAGAAAAGATGAATCTGTTTGAAATTCGACAACAGCAGTTGAGCGACCGGGAAAAAACCGGAAGGATAAAATATTTAGTTTCGATACATTCATCAAATATTTTGAGGGTTCTTCTATGTCCAGTGTTTGCATGTCTAGTATCGTATTATGTTATTGAAGTGTTGATTAAATATGTATTCTGCGATGTAGTATATTGTATTATACTTCCCATCCGGAAATGACCCATCTATCTGCAGAAACTTGATATAGGAATGACACCGGGAATGATTCATTTGAAATTACATAATTATATCGATGAAAAAAAACACAAAGGAACTATAAAATCGTCTGAGAACTTTCATAACTATCATTATTCTTCAAATTCAGTAAATCTCATGGGGGACATTAACGTGAAACATTTTAGTGGATGGGACGAAATTAAGATGGTGTTTCCGGTCACTTTATATCCACATTTTTTTAAGCCCACAGTGATTTTCGGGCGCGATTTTTTTTTCTGGGCTTCATTTTTACATGGACCTATTAGGTCCATGATTTTTATAACATGTCACAGACACAGGTGACAGGTGGAACGTTGCAGCCAGGCATGCTTGCAGCTCAGATCTTTTTAAAGTCAAATCAATGTTTTACCTATGCCTTAAATAATGCCCTTCGGTGCTATTTCATTAACGGGGACACATGATAATCATTACCGGATTACTGTCCTTTTTCCTGTCTGACACAAGACCAGACAAAAACATAAACACGATACCAAGACTACATATTGCATCGATTATAGAACGATAAAGGTAAACTTCCTAAAGTGATCGAGGTGAAAATAACCTGAGAAAATTTCTAACCTAAAGGACACGGAGCTGTCATCAATTGTTTGTCATTTTTAAAGATGCACGTACATGATCAATATTGCTGTTTTACCCCGGGGGGGGGGGGGGTACTTCCATTGACGAGTGGATACCATGCACGACCTTGGGGTCTCGAAATGCACCCTAAACAAGTATTTCCATATTCTGAAAATGTACCCCTTAACAAGTATTGGCGTGTGAAACCTTACCCTTAAAGGTCAAGTCCTCCTCAGAAAAATGTTGATTTGAATCAATAGAGAAAAATCAGACAAGCACAATACTGAAAATGTCATCAAAATTGGATGTAAAATAAGAAAGTTATGACATTTCAAAGTTTCGCTTATTTTTAACAAAATAATTATATGAACGCGCCAGTTACATCCAAATGAGAGAGTCGATGATGTCACTCACTCACTTTTTCTTTTGTTTTTTATTGTTTGAATTATACAATATTTCAATTTTTACAAATTTGATGATTAGGACATCCTTGCCTGAAGCATAAAATGTTAAAATAATGGAATTCCACGTGTTCAGGGAGGAATGAAACTTCATTTCACATGACAATGACGAGAAAATAAAAATATTTCATATTTGATATAATAAAATACAAAAGAAATAGTGAGTGAGTGATGTCATCAGTTCCTCATTTGCATACCGACCGAGATGTGCATATAACTGTTTTGTGAAATGATGTGAAACTTTAAAATGCCATAACTTTCTTATTTTACATCCGATTTTCAGTGTTATGCTTGTTGAATTTTTCTCTTTTTATTCAAATCAAGTTTTTGTTGGGGTGGACTTGTCCTTTAACAAGTATTGGAACCAAAACGATAATTTTGGCAAGTATTTCCTGAATTGAACCAAGTACAGCGATATTCTAATTATGTCACGGACGTCGCACAGTGGGCCGGGGCGAAACAAAAGTGCGCCAAAAGTCATTTTGGGCAATTTCAGATTTTTAATTTTTGTTATGCCCAGCTGAAAGACAACACTTTGAAGAATACTTCAGCAAAATATTTCATTCCGGAATTTGCATAAAGGTTGTTAATTTCCTACCTCAAATCGTAAAATGTGACATTTTGCGAAATTTCGCGTATATGATAACCTAGTTGAAAAACAGGCCATTTCACAGGAGGTTTTTCATGTAGGAATCTGAAATGGCTCCAACATAATCCTGAAATATTCTATTTTCGTAGGATAGGGTTCAAAGTAGATAAAAGACACCTTTCAGGCGGATTATAGGATGATTATTCCTCGAAATAGGCTGAAAATCCATGTTTTTTGCATTTACATTAGAAACGTTTAGATTTCCGTGGATTTCCGTCTAAATTCTATAAGCATCATTTTTCCCGATGTCTAAGCTTTAAGTCGATACCAAATTTAGCTGCCCGTTTTTGCCCGTTGTCATGTTAGAGCCGATTTTACTTGACACAACACCCCAAAAACCTGTTCAAAAAACGGTCATTTTTATACCGCGCAGTCATCGTAGCGCACCGTATGGGTGTACATTGCCGTTCGCTTTTGCACGGCGAGGACGATTCCCCTTCCATTCCATGAAAATGACATGAATTCCGGGCATAATAAACAAAATAAAGGTTGCTAACGCAAATAAGGGCTATACCCACAACTCTTCTAGAGTTAAACTTACTTGTAGAATAATTTCAGCCAAAAACCCTCCTCATAGTGATACATTCGTGGTGTTATATACTCTGCGTTTTACACAAGTCAACACAGCTTGATAAAGCGCGGTTAATATTTTTCACATTTTAAAGGTTTTTTTTATAAATCTAATTAAGGATCATTTTGATGCCATAAAATTATTTTCGGCATATCATACACACCTTTTAGGCATGTGAGAAGCATAAACCAACATTCACTCTGGTCAATCTTAAAGTAGCACATAACACAAAATTTATATACCACACATTGTTTAGCGTAATTTGTCTTTTCACAAATATGTTTTAAGCAGCCAATCAAAATTTGGTATCAAGGTGACGTCATATCGGCTTTAGATTATGTTCAGTCGATTCTACGCCCAAAATTACCCAAAAGCTATATGTTAAAGTAAAAATCTAACACGGAATATAATTTTGGCGCACTTTCAACTCATTCAGGCCCACTGTGCGTCGGTCGTCGGTTTTACCTTTACCTATCTTTACCACAACTCGCGCAAATCGGACTCTAAACACGTAGTGTTGACTGTTGGAGCAAAAAGTACATCTTAGTTTTTTTTACCCTCGCAAATTTGACCCTAAACACGTAGCTTTCCTAGCGAAATAGATACCCTTTTTACATTATTTTAGTGTTTTTGACACCCTCATTACGTTGCGTACGTAATGTGCCCTATCTTGAAAAGGACATCTTTTTTACGTGTTTTTGGGGTCGCGCATGGTATCCACTCGTCAATGTAAGTGCCCCCCACCCCCCCCCCCGGGTGTTTTACATCGAGTGCCCGATCAAAAGAAAAACTCCGTATACATGTTTTAATTTGGTTTTTTTATATACAAAACATATTACAAGGCTACAAATGAGCTACAATCTTAAGATGGGTGTATCATGACTTTAAGAATGACTGGTGAACCTTTCTGACGCTCTACATAATCACCCGTTAACATTTAATGGTGAATATTTCCCACACAAGAAAGGAACACCAGTCGTTCTTAAAGGACAAGTCCACCCCAACAAAGAGCTGATTTGAATAGAAACAGACAAATCAAACAAACATAATGTTGAAAATTTCATCAAAATCGGATGTAAAATAAGAAAGTTATAACATTTTAAAGTTTCGCTAAATTTTTCAAAATATGCACATCCTGGTCGGCATGCAAATGAAGGGACCGATGACATCATCCACTCACTATTTCTTTTGTATTATATGAAATATTTTTATTTTCTCGTCATTGTCATATGTAACAAAGTTTCATTCCTCCCTACACACATGTAATTCCATTACTTTAATATTTTATGGTTCAAGCAAGGGGGTCCTAATTGTCGGATTCGTAAATATTGAAATATTGTATTATTCAAACAATAAGAAAAAAAAGAAATAGTGAGTGAGTGACATCATCGACTCTCTCTCATTTGCATATCACTGAGCTGAGCATAGAACTGTTTTGTGAAAAATAAGCGAAACTTTAAAATGTCATAACTTTCTTATTTTACATCCGATTTTGATGGAGTTTTCAGCGTTATTCATGTTTGATTTTTCTCCTTTTATTCAAATCAACATTTTTTCTGGGGTGGACTTGACCTTTAAAGTCGTTCTTAACTAACGATCAGCTTGCCCCCTGTATATAATCTTTGTCTGTAGTTTTATACACTACATTTACGGTAATTTTAAAGAAAGAAAAATAATGAAATTGAAACATTGCAGAGAGAGAGGGAGCCACATACGAAACAATGCCAAATATGAATTTTAACGGCTGAAAAGTATCGTTGGCCACTACTCTTAATATGATTTTAATGTTATTGGCCCTATGTTAAGTTTCAGCTCGGCTTTAATCTTGTGACTGGTTGTAAAATTTATGGAGCAAGTATAAATAATAAATGATATATATATATATTATATATATATATAGAGAGAGAGAGAGAGAGAGATGGCGAAAATATTTCTTTCCATAGGAATATAAAGAAAATGAGTAGGCAGTCTTAAGGAGCTGTAAATAACACATTAATTTTATAATAGTCATGATTTGGTCAAAAGTAATGCTGCGAAGTCAACTCCGGTCAATGCTATTATTGTGACAGATAATATTTTGAAGTATTATGTTGGTAATTGAAACTTCCGATGGACGAATACCACTTCATAATATATATCCTTTTATATTATTTTTATAGGCCTATATAATATAATTGTATTTTTATACTGACTTTAAGTGGACATAACCAGAACGAATCGAACTGAATTCTCATTGCGTGGCGTCATTGCGGTTGACTGCATGTCTCTGACCAGAACTTTTGACATTTATTTTCATTTTCCTCTTTATTTCATCCATTTCGGCGGATTTTGCCCCCTCATCACAAACGAGCCAGAACGTTTTAGCATTGTTAGATAGGGCGGCTTAGCAATAGAATTAGCACGTACCGTCCGGTCTTTGATATTCGCCGCATTTTGAGCTAAAATCGCTCCCCTCACGTTTTCGCAATTGTCCGAGAAATGCCCCGAGTTCAGAGGGTTCGGCATTTAGTGGGTAGGAATGCACGGATAAAAATGGGGTAAATAGAGGGCCATTTTGGGGGCCTGGACATCACATTACACCCCCCGCGAAAGTGATTCCTCTGAACGACATATCCTACAATCCCGGGGGGCCACTTCCATTGACGAGTGGATACCATGCGCGACCATGGGGTCTCAAAAAGCACCCTAAACACGTATTTTCCATATTCAGAAAATGCACCCCTTAACACGTATTGGCGTGTGAAACCCTACCCTTAACAAGTATTGGAAACAAAACGATACTCTTGGCAAGTATTCCCTGAAATGAACCCCTAAACAAGTACAGGAATATTTTGTCACGGGTCCTTCGGTCGTTGGTTTAACCTTTTAATACACATCATTTGGTTTAGTACGACCCCACCTTCCACACCTCGTGCAAATCGGACTCTAAACACGTAGTGTTGTGGTAAAAAGGACATCCTTTATAAAACGTTTTAATTTTGTTTTATCATCCCTCCAAATTTGACCCTAAACACGTAACTTTCCTAGCGAAATAGATACCCTTTTTTCATTATTTTTGTGTTTTTGACACCCTTATCACGTTACGTACGTAACGTGCCCTATCTTGAAAAAGACATCCTTTTTACTTGTTTTTTGGTAGCGCATGGTATCCACTCGTCAATGTAAGTTATCGCTGCATTTCTATTATCCTACAATTTGAACTGCATGAATTCATTTAATTTATCATTTATTATTATGACAAACAAGAAAACCAAATATCTATACTAGAATCATTATTTTCTTATTCTTCTTCCTTTCTTCAAGTACTTTGTTTTCATTCAGTGATATTTCGTCAAGCAAAGTGAAATTCTATATGATTTTCTATTTTTTTTCTTCTGTATTATGAATAGTTATCTACCATTGTTTGTTTATTTGCATGTTACTTTGTACAATGTTACACAACCTATGATTAGAATATAGGATGAATTTAATAAATAATGTTACTAAAACAAAAGTCCCATATTACCCTTTACTTTAAATACACATAAAACCCAATAAATATCTATATGTATATTTAGTGGTTTTTATTTGTTAATAACTACATCTCTTTCATTACAGATCGAGCATGCGATCTTAAACACATAGAAGTAATTCTGAAAAATGTGTTTACAAAAAATAACTCATTGTCCTATTACGAAATATTGCGGTAACATTATGACAACTTGAAAATGTAATTATATGCAATGCAAATGAGAAATGAATTCAAAAACATTAAACCATTAACCCTAACTAGGCCGGGCTTTTTTGGCTGTTCTGTGGCCGGGGGGGGGGGGGGGGGGGGTTGATTCAACCCCCCCCCCCCCTGAGATCTCGGCCGCCGATCGCGCGAGCGCCGCAAAAATTTGCACGCTGGTAGTGTGCAATGTAATCTACAAGGCTGTATGGTATAATTTTCCAAAATAATGAGATTTTATTTCATATGAATTAATTATGCTAATTTATGCATAAATCATACTTTTTGCTCTAATTCACTAAATAAAGCTCCTAGAATGCTAATTTTTGGTAAAAATATTCTTTGTAGCATTCTTAACAATGGCAATTGAAAAAAACTTTGGTTTGGAAATCAATTTCATATGTATTTTATTGTTTTATGAATTTCTTATGTATTTCTTTGTTTTTCAACCTTTTGTTTTTCTTTGTTTTTTTCACCAGATTTATTGCACAACCTTTTTGAAGCATAATTATGCTAAAATCAATTGCTTTCAGCTGTTTAAAGTAAAAATAATCATAGCTTTATGAATAAGAAGAGAAAACTCAATTTGCATTGACTTTGTACACAAAATCACGTTTTGGAACAATTTTTGGTCTGACATGCACTTACAAAATGTTGCGTAATTTCGGAACCGCGTACCCGGGCGTCGTAAATTTGGTCTCAAAAGATGTGCGAGACTTAAAAGTATAAACTCTGTAAGTAGCGCGGTCAAAAAATTTTGCGCGGCGGAATGATCGCAGAAAATGTTGAGGGGGGGGGTTGATTCAACCCCCCCCGGCCATTTTAGGGTTAAACTTAGCACCAAAATACTAAATTCCGTGTTATGATTTTTTTATTTTGCATCTTTTCACTTTTGCCACCCCCCCCCCTCCATTTGAAACATTGATTGACGCCCTGCTTATAATATCCCCCATTAATTAGAACGATTTATGTTTTCATATATTGTCCGTTTTCCTCTCAAATTTTCTCCAAATTTTTTGTGCAGACTTTGTATACATGTATGGTTTCATTCTCTTTCACACTTTTGTATATTCTAGACACTGATATCATTAAAAACATCGACTTCCAACAGAGCTTAGCAAAAGAAGGTGGAATTCATACTCTATCACCCGCCGCGCCGTTATTCTTTACGCGACGAACTAATGATCAATTACACTTGAACCAACTGGCTGATTGCGCAAGAAGAGCGCGCGCTCCAGACACCATCGAAATTTGTGGCGTTTCGTTGCATTCATTGGGCGGGAAAATGCGCCGCCCGTCGTCTGCTTGACTTGTCGCCAAAGGTGGGGTTTGATTGTGATTATTAGAGCTTATTATTGACATTTGAATTATTGCAGACCATTGTTTGCAATTTGGTGAACCAAATGAAGTTACACACAGATTTTAAGATTGTTCCATTGATTGTTATTGGATATGCAAATAAGCAAAAACATGATTTCATTTAATTTTCAGAGTTTTTGTTTTAACATTTGCAGATTTCTTGTGAGGCTATGAAGTTAATTTACCAAGTGTATGGGAAAAACTAGACACGGTACGTGCAAACGGCTAAGTGGAACAGGCAACAGGTGCAGCTCGTTTGATTTCGAACAAAATTCATGTTATATTTCAAAAGTAATCCCCCGGTTTCGAGTTAAAGGGGAAGTTCACCCCGACGAAACGTTTGTTGTAAAAAATAGCAGAAAAAATAATTACAGTTATTGGTTCGAGGTAAATCCATTGAAGATCTTAGATTTGAACGTCATATACGAGCAGCTGTCTCACTTGTTATTTTTTGTATTTATTTAGACAAGTAAAACATACAAAGTAAAACATGTCAAGGGATACAAAAAAAGGTTTGAAAAACCCGTACAAGTTTGGATCCCAATAATATAAAATAGCATCAAGATAAAAACATAAGTTTAACAATCGGAAAAATAAAACAATGTAAATTACCGTAGAAAAGGACATAGATAACATTAATAGATTTATGTAACGTTTAAAAAAAGTGATAAAACGTGATATAAGAACAAAATAATAAAACATGGATAAGATAACATAATATAACAAAATATAATAAATGAAATTGATGACAAATCTTTATGAATTGTGGTGTGGTTCAAAATTATACATAGTATGACAAGAACGATAAGCTGTGAGGCATTATTATGGATAGGAAAAGTGGAATTATTTAGTAATATAGAAATTACGTAAGAAGGCAAGCCTTGAGTAAGTTTTTAAAAGTAGAGATAGATGTGCTATTTATTACATTACTAGGGAGCATGTTCCAATCTTTGGAGGTTCTAACATAAAAAGAGTTTTGGAAGTAATCGTTTTTGCAAAGGGCGTGATTACTTTCTTATCATGATCGTTCCTACCTATCATGTGGGCTATTTTAATCATTACATTGACATGAACTAAATTATTATGTAATATAAATGCACAATATACTTTTGTGATGGCATTTCAGTGGGTTGTGATGACATATTTTTGGTTTCTTTTTAGAAGCGTGTGTGAAATGATATAATGAAGCAATAAAAACTATTTTCAATTTTCTGAGAAAATTACATTTGAGTGATTTTTTTTACCATAGGATATGCAAGAAAAGAGTGCTCGCATATGACGTCACAAATCGAATAATTAGAATTCGAATAATTTTCTTATTCTTTGGTGGATTTTCCTCAAGCCGTCGCCAATATTCTCCAAATATTTTTTTCTGCTATTTTTACAAATAAAAATTGTCAGGATGAACTGCCCCTTTAAATACACATTTTGGCTTTGTCGACAAACCCCTTTTATTACACCCATAACTATGGGAAAAAAATCTCGTTTAAAAAGATGTTTAATTTTTTTAAAACATTATTGGCGAAGCTCGCCGGTTGGGCTCAAAGAATGTGAGAACAGAAATAGAACACGTTAGAATGTTCGAACAAGTGAGGGGGAAAATAAGTCGTTAGCATATAACGGTTACAGTTTTTGTTCCGCGCATGATCCGTAAGCCAATATTTTTTCGATTTTCTTCTTTGTGCGACTTGCCTCTTATCATTCCTTCCTGGAGAGGTTATTTTTGCAGTCTCAGACAAAGAAAGAATTAAGTGCGGCAAAGATGGCTTCAAAGTGGGACAAGGGTTTAGATGAAACCATGAACATTATTATATGATAACAGAAGCATATAAGAACAATAATTTCATTTAACCTGAAATGAAATATACTTGTTAAAAATTTACCACATTTGCGAGTCAACTAATCCATTGGAGAAAACAAGTAGCTAATTTTGGAATCATCACATTATATTTATGTTCCGTTAGTATATAGTACATAGGTTCATTATTTAACATCCTTATTTTACAATAAAATTCCCAATGATGTTATCTCATCTGTTCACTATTTAGACTGTTTTAGCATGGAGCTATAGCTCTATGGTTTTAGGGTGCCGCTTTTACTTGAACACTGCAACCTATACATAAAAATCATCTTCATTAGGTTTTATATTTTCATTTTGCATGAATTATACGACTAAAATAATGACGAGTGATAATCTATTTCTTAATGAATACTTCTCAGATTAAAATTAAAAAAAATGTTAAGTTAAGTGTGCCAATCTATCTAAATTAGTCTAAAACATGAACCCCTATGTAAAAAATTACATATAACTTCGGATGTGGGCATACACGGGGAAATTTTCGAACAGTTCGGCAACATTTTGGTGATGAAAAGTATTGACGCGAACTTTCTGTTGGTGGAGCTTGGGTTTGATAATTAATAAGGTCAAATATAGAAAAGTGTTTCAAATAAATTATCATAACGTGAAAAGGGGATTTATTCCAGGTGTTTCTGCATATAGGTTGATTGATATGTCTTGCGTTGCTTCTTTTTTCAAATTTGAATGATGCAGTAACTTTATAGATTAATGTTAATAAATTACCCTCAATGCAATTGGTCCTCTCTCATCCTGCCTCTCTCTCTCTCTCTCTCTCTTGACATCTCGCATTCCAATACTGTTACCCCTTCTCGCTTCATTCCCACACACGCGTTACCCCTCATCAATCCCTCCCCAAATCCACCTGTTCCCCTTGAACAAACCCATGTTGCACCCATTGGTTTAAGGGGGTCTTAATCCTGGCGTGGGAAACGCTGCCGCGCACAGGTCCCACACGCGAATTAATAAAAGTCCCCCTTTTACTTACCGGAGCAAAGAGAAGTAGAAAAAAAAAAGGGAAAAGAAAAGGAGACGAGGGATTAAAAAGGGAGAGAAACTATGGGCTAGGTTACAAGAGGCTAATGGGGGTAAGGCGTGTGACCAACTGATGGTATGGTAATCCTCCCTTTCAAATTGTGGTTAGACATTGTCAAAGAAGTCACTGAGCTGCTGTTGCGAGAAGAAAGAGAAGAATGAACGAGGGGGCATAGAAAAGAGAATCGAATCACCTACTTTTTTCTTTTCATAATGAAAGGTATAGGCCTCTTTCGCAATGCCATACCGTCACTCTCTCACGCTCTCTCTCTCTCGCACTCTCTCTGAATCTTACCCCCCCCCCCCTCTCCCACTCTTGGCTTCCCTACGCTTCTGTGAATGGAGACGAAAAGAGACATGACGTCATAAGGAATATACTAACGAATACATCGCATTCCGTTGCACGACGCCATAGACACTCGTGGCGCCACGAAGAGCTGCTGCAGGGAATTGTCTTATATATATATACATATATACATGCATATACATATATATATACATGCATATATATGTATATATATATAATATATATATGTATGTGTATATATATATATATATATGAATATATAATATATATATATATCATATATATATATATATATATAAATATATATATGTATATATATAGATATATATATCATATATATATATATAAATATATATATGTATATATATATATATATGTATATATATATATGAATAGCAGTGATACATTATTTTTTTTAAATAAAATCAATTTTATCTTTTATTTTGTTATCTTGTGTATAATATCAAAACAACCCCATTGTTGTTGTTTATGTTATTATAATTAGTATCGATATGATAACTTCTACTACAACTAGTATCATCACTAGCCTAAGTCAATCAATTCAACAGGCTCCATGCACACATCTTTCACCCTCGACAGAGGCCAGCCAACCTGTTAGTGCTGAAAATACACATGTCGATATGACTTGGCATATCCCTCCCAATAGATGGCGCATGTCACCTTCATAGTATAAAGGGTCAATGATCTTTCTCGTTACTGCGGCGTTGTGGCGTGCGCCTGTAATCCAAGCTATGTGGGGAAGTTACAAATTGATGCAGAGGTTCGAGCCCTGGTCACGTCTTTCGGATGGTGACGTTAAAGGTCGGTCCCAGACGTAAATAATCATATCTGATTGATACACGTCTGACAAAACTCAAATACACACACACACTCGTTACTGCGGACAATCCGTCGTTCAGCCACCCACCAAATAAAACGACGAGGTTTTAAAATACTATTTTTCATGTCTATTGTGTACATATTCTCGTCATTTGCTTAATAAAGTCCTTTAGGATTCCCTAGTTTATTAAGTCCCTCTCTTTCTATTAATCCCTTCTCAATGGAGGCAAATATTTTGATATGCTTAATAGACATCTAATTCTATTTTATAACCCTATACTCCAATGCGTGTAATGTAATAAATAAGGTGATTACGGGTATAACACAAATTCGTTATATTTGCAGACCAGCCAAAACCCGGTTAAATGAGTGGTAAGGAATTATCCTCATTAATATAAGAAATAATTGGCGGGATTTCATGTTTGCAAACTTTGAAATGCCGGTATCAATAGGTGGTTTCAAACCGCCTCGATCACAAGAATCCCCGTTAAATTACGAGAACTTTTTTAGGCTGAAAAATACCCATTAATTATTCCTGCATTCACACCGCCCTGAAACATACCCTTCGGGATAAGTTCCTGAAGTTACGAGCATGCGCAGTATGGTCTGATAAGCAGCAAGGCGCGAAATTCAAAATCACTAGCCCAGCAGCAACCCATGCACGGCGCCGCACCCAACGACACGCTGGGCTAAAAGTTCCCGTAAGTTGCTTTCAGACCGCCAAAATACCCACGACCTTGGAAAAATCCCCGCGAAAGTTCTCGTAATTTCGCCAAGTACCTACTATTTATCGGGTATTTTCTTTCGGGGATATTACGCGTAGTTTGCTTTCAGACCGCCAAAATACCTGGTATTTTCTGATCGGGGTAAATTTCCCGATCAGAGAATACCTGGAACTGGCGAACTTCGAGGCGGTCTGAAACCACCTAATGGCATAATTAACTTCAAAACGGAGAGATTATTTGGGAAACTAATGCTATGTAATGACAGATAATGTCCACGGCCTGCAAGGTTTGTTATGGCTACTGACGCTCAATATTTGTACTATCGACTTTTTTACATGTCGCTTTTATTTCAGGTTATGAATATTTATAGGTGACGTTCATGAGTCTAATTTTTAATCATAATTATGATCGGTTAATTTTCCTTGTTTGCAAGCTGAACTTTGACTCTATTAGTGTAGATGTACATTGTTTTTGAATCTCTATACTACAGCGTTGTATCTCAATTTCCGATTGGCCGATGGAAGATAGGTTTTGAAACCTTTTTAAAATGGCGTCATGGGCATTGGTTATGTAGTAAGAGGGTGATTTAAGTTTAATTTTATCGTCGGTATTTTCATCTTCTCTCTTTTTAATTAACCAGCTCATTCATTTTTCCTACATATATGTGTGTGTGTGTTATGAAGCTCAATATAGTTTCATGTAGACTCGTGTTATATATAGTGTTATATCTCTATATGTTTTCTCATAATTTTATTTTATAATGTTTATGATAATTTAATACTCTGTTTTGTTTTACTCTTACCTCTAGATAAATATCATATATTGTACATGCCTCAATTTATTTTGTCTGTATAGTTTCATTGTAATTATTTCGACCACATTACTTTGTTCTGTTGAAAATGAAATAAAGTAAATTGAAAATTTGAAAAATCTAAATTTCCGATTTGCCGATGGAATATAGGTTTTGAAATCTGTTCCATTTTGTTTTTGCCTTTTTTAAATGGCGCCATGGGCATTGGTTATGTAGTAAGAGGGTGATTTAAGTTTAATTTTCTCGTCGGTATTTTCATCTTCTCTCTTTAACTAACCCGTTTTCTTCATGTCTCCTATATATATATATATATATATATATTATGAAGCTCAATATATAATAGTTTATTGTAGACCCATGACATATATGGGGGGGGTGGGCTCGTCATAAAGAAGAAGAAGGCAATAATCATGAAGGTAGCTGAAGTATAGCACGCGCCTTCAGCTTGGCAAGAGTCAAACTAAAAGTAGCCCGACACAGTGACGTCATCGAATCATGATTCAAATCACGATTGCGTTTATACGACATTTTTCGTTCGTGATTCTACAGAAACGTCTTTCCAAACGCCCTTTTTTCCGTTTTTCATGTTTGAGATTTGAAAGACGTTTATTTTCAATTTTGACTAAGGCTGCGTTTATGCGACCTCAAGCCAGAATCATGATTTGAATCATGATTCAAAACACAAACATGAATCACAATATCACAGAATCAGCGTTTAGACGACCTTCATTCCAATGCCGTTTCTCCTCAGATTCGGGCCAATCCAGTGCGCATCACTAGTGCGCAGTTTGACAGAGGAAGTTTTTCGCACGCGTTTCGGCTCTCGAAAAATCTTTTGCTTCCAGAATTCAGTCTATACCTCATTTTGTTTACTTCTATTATATAGGGTCCACATGCTTCTATTCATCTTGTTAGTTTATCCAAAATGGTGTTCGGAAGTGAATTTCAGCGTAGATCCAATTTGATATTAATACTGTAAACTCAACAACAACTGAGATCATTGTCTGTCCAGTTAATTCATTTACTAGAACTTGAAGTTGAAGACATGACCAAAAAATGAAAAGTAGTGGACGATGCGATGACCAACACAGAACTTGAACATGAAAAGAAATGCATGCATAGTACATAATCATGTACATACAATGAGCATATAGAGCGCCTTGAGCTTGGCAAGAGTCAAACCGAAAGTAGCCCGACCCACAGTGAGGTCGTAGAATCATGATTGTAATCACGATATCGTTTATTCGAACATTTTCGTACGTGATTCTGCAGAAACGTCTTTCCAAACGCCCCTTTTTTCGTGTTTCATGTTTGTGATTCTAATCATGATTATATTCAATTTCGACTAAACGCAATCGTGATTTGAATCATGATTCAGATCATGATTCTAGGGTAAAAAAGTGGCGGATAAACGCACCCTAAACGCAATCGTGATTCTGCAGAATCATGATTTGAATCATGATTCTAGGGTAAAAAATTGGCGCATAAACGCACCCAAAATGTGTCAATCGGTCATCAATCTGGATGATGCGTGGTTGAAACAGTGGCAGGCGACATGTCAATCTTTCATCTTCAAAGTCATGTTTTTCATTTTGGATTTTGCTCGGTTGAAACAATGGATGCGATATATCAAACTGACGTTTCCAACATGTCCGAGTTTTTTTAATCTGATGTCCAAAAACAATAGAGACGACAAGTCAACTTGTCTGTCCAGTAACAGCTCTCAAACCCTTGTCCTAGGATCATACCCATGAAAAGTCTATAGTATTCAACGTTTTAATGGTGTAGCAAGACAAAGGCCAATGGTCATCAAATGGCTGGACATCAACCTAATTGTCAATGGTCATTGGCTGGACAATCATGACAATGGCTAGTATGGCTGGAGTCGCTGAATTTGGTGCTTTGGTCGACGCCTGTCCGTTCAATGACCGAATAATACCCAGCTAAGATACAAGATATGACATGTCACAAGTCCATGTCAAGTTCAGAAACAGTAATGACTTGGTGTTGGTGAAGACAATAAAGGCGACAGATCGAATTTCAAATATCCACCATCAAATAGTCCAAAGAGGGGCGCCTTCGACACCCCAACGACCACTGTCAAAAGAAACATTGAGACGAACGCGTTGCAAAACAAATGATCTTAATAGGTCGATCACAATAATACCCTAGGATTCCTTGATGCGGACACCTTGAAGACAGATCTTTAAAATGGCTAGTTTAATTCTCTTAATCTCTTCTCAATGGAGACAAATATTTTGATATGCTTTTTAGAGATTCTGGCATCACATAATACAATTCCATTATATAACCTTTTACTCAAAAGGGTTTAATATAATAAATTAGGTGATTACGGGTATAACACCAATTCGTTATATTTGCAGACCAGTTAAAAACCCGGTCAAATGAGTGTTAAGGAATTATCCTCATTAATATAAGAAATAATTGGCGGGATTTCATTTTTGCAAACTCTGAAATGCCGGTATCATTAGCATAATTAACTTCCAAACGGAGAGATTATTAGGAAAACTAATGCTATGAAATGACAGATAAAGTCCAAACATGAGCCGCGATTTTTGTTGTAGCCATTTACGCTCTATGAATTTTCTTAAACGTCTCTTTTCTTTCAATTTATTCATAGGGTTTAATATAATAAATTAGGTAATTACGGGTATAACACCAGTTCGTTATATTTGCAGACCAGCTAAAACCCGGTCAAATTAGTGTTAAGGAATTATCCTCATTAATTTAAGAAATAATTGGCGGGATTTCATGTTTGCAAACTTTGAAATGCCGGTATCATTGGCAAAATTTACTTCCAAACGGAGAGATTATTAGGAAAACTAATGCTATGTAATGACAGATAATGACCAAACATGAGCCGCGATTTTTGTAATAGCCATTTACGCTCTATGAATTTTCTTAAACGTCTCTTTTATTTCAATTTATGAAATTTCTTGGGTGATGTCAGGAATCTAATTTTTAACCATAACTACGATTGTTTGATTTTCTGTGTTTAAAAGCTGAACTTTGACATTATAAGTTTGGATATCTATTGTGTCATGTGTGTAAATGTACATTGTCTATACATTTCTATAGCATTATATCTCAATTTTCGATTGGGAATGGTATACATAGGTTCTGAAATACATGTATATTTTTCGTCTTTCTTCTTTGTCAAACCTCTATAAGTTCCAATTTAATGTAACTTGTATCTTTTGTTTTTGCCTTTTTAAAATGGCGTCATGGACATTGGTAGTGTAATAAAGAGGGTGGTTCGAGTTTAATTTTCTCGTCGGTAGTTTCATCTTCTCTATTTTGTATTAACCAGCTTCCTTCATTTTACCTATATGTTACGAAGCTACATTGTGTATATATAGTCTCATGTAGTGTATTCATAAATATATAACAAAAGATTGGGGTTGAAGAAGAAGAAGAGACGGCAGTATTCATGAAAATTGTCGAAATTCGGATTTGCCCCCCAAAACCACCCTACTACAAAAAATCCATATATTATTGTTCAAAATAGACATGAAATATATTTCTTTTTCTCCTACTTTCCTCACGGGAATGTGCTGGTTGCGAATGTGGCGTATTTTTCGAATTTAATTTGAAAGATATGGGACTGTTTTCGTAAAGAGTTACAACTAGTACGGTAAGTTTGTCATCATTGTATACCATGCAATCCTTGATTGTGATTGAAAGTTGGCATAGTCATATATTTTTATCTCTTTATGAACGACCTGGCTCACACTTTCGGAGGCGGGGGGGGGGGGGTTACATGTATCAAAAATGTAATTCAGCAATATTCTTGGGAAAATATATTCCCATGTAAGTATTCCCTCTCCCTTCCCACTCCGTACGTCCATGGTATTTAAAAGTTGTCACCTTCAAGTACTTCTAGAATGAATAGGGTCTGTGAAAGATAATGGACAAAATGTGTCAATCGGTCTTCAATCTGGATGATGCGTGATTGAAACAATATAGGCGACATGTCAATCTTTCATCTTAAAAGTTTTTAATTTGGATATTATTAGGTTGAAACGATGGACGCGATATATCAAACTGACATCTCCAACATGTCCGAGTGTTTTTAATCTGGATGATGTCCAGAAACAATAGAGACAAGTCAACTTGTCTGTCCAGTAATAGCTCTCAAACACGGTCTCCTGTGATCATACCCATGAAAAGTCTATATCATTCAACAATTCCCTTTGAAACTGCGTTTTAATGGTGTAGCAAGACAATGGCCAATGGTCATCAAATGGCTGGATATCAACAACCTAATTGTCAATGGTCATTGGCTGGACAATTGGCTGGAGTCGCTGAATTTGGTGCTTTGGCCGACGCCTGTCCGTTCAATGACCTGAATAATACCCAGCTAAGATACAAAATATGACATGTCACAAGTCCATGTCAAGTTCAGAAACAGTAATGGCCTGGTGTCGCTGAAGACAACGAAGGCGACAGATCGTGTTTCAAGTATCCACCATCAAACAGTCCAGACAGGGACCCTTTCGACACCCCAACGACCATTGTCAAAAGAACCACTTGAGACGAACGCGTTGCAAAACAAAAGTTATAAATAGGGTACAATGCCTTGATACCCTAGGATCCCCAGATATGGACACCTAGAAGACAATGGCCATCTCCAATCTGGAGACGGTCTAACTGTTAAGGCGTTCGGCCCATGCCAGTCCTGGACCAATTACAAGAAATTTACAATAGACCCAAGACCATCCCTTTACAGATCAGCCAGACGTGTGTCCCATTAAGGTCCAAATTAATTTAGGAGACAATGGGCGATCTTGCTTGCTAGGAGTAATTTGGGTGCCTGGATGGGTGTCGAACAATAGCTGCATGAACAGTATCAACCTCAAAGACGAGCAATTCAAAAGACTGGTTGCAAACCTGATGATTATGTAGTGCTGCAAGACAGCAATAAAACTTTAGGAAAACAAATTATTTTAGACTTAGAATAAAACACATATTGCTCCAAGATTTTGAATTTTAGAGAAGAAAAAAGCAACCAAAATGAATCTTTTAAAACCTTCAAAATTTCAAAATTGTCTTTCAAATATTTGGAAAATCTTGTCGTAGACATATGGGCAAAGATGGTCTGAAACTTTGCAGCCATCCTCTAAATATTTTTTAAAGAGCCTTTTAACCTTTTTTTAACATTTAAACAGCATCAAATAATCTAATGTGAAAGTTTATCGCTGCTTGAAATTGGAAATATTTACTCTTGATAGAAAGCCAGGTTGTATAGAACGCATAGAGGTTGCTTTAGTTGCTTTTACCGTTTTGAATTCGCAACTGATATAAGATATTTGAATTCGATTCTCATTTTGCTTATATTCAATGTTAACTTAAGAGTTCCAGAATACGAAATGTAATCGTTAACGAATTGGGATAATTTGAGAACCATAAATTATCCTCCCAATAACCACACAAAAATAGAACTACTGAAATGGAAGAAACGCAGTGTATGAATAACTTGTGAACCAAAAGTAATTTCAAGTTTTTATTTTTATTATTGTTTTTTATGATGGTCGATATACCAGTTATGTTAGATAAGAAATTGGATGATCTATTAAGTTTTACCAAGAATGAAAATTATACAACATATATGTGCTCGGGTGAGTTGTGATTATGTATGTAAGTTGTATAAAATGCTCTAAATGACGAGACAGACCGTTATCTTTTCCAAGATTTTCTCGAAAAAATGAACCTTATTCTGAATCTTTTTTTATCATATAGAATATAAATGTTTTGCTGCTTTGTGATACGATGTGTGTCCTTTTTATAAAGGTTCCAATGACGAGATAGCCCTTCATCTTTTCCAGGAATTTCTCGAAGAATGAACCCTATTCGGAATTCCCTTTTTTAATAAAAACATCAAATTGAAGTGATTTGGTGAGTTGCAATCGTGTACGTCATTTGTATATAGAGTGTTCTAAACTGATGAGATAGGCCTGCATCTCTCATGTCTCTTCCAAAAACTGCTCGTAGAGTGAGCCTTATTATAAATTCCTTTTTTATAGAGAAAATAAAAACTATACGACCTGTCCAAGCCAAAGAACCACTAGACCAATGCCAAAGAATCCACCGCCCTCGTCTCCACTTACGGGTTCGCGACGTCAACAAAGTATGGCGCCCTCGATTGGCGCCTCATAAAGAGGTTACTCAACAAAACATACGCTTGATAAAGCAAGAAACTCCAAAGAAAAGGAAAGCCTACTCGAAAGTTTGCAACAATTGACTGACTCTACAAGTTTCCTTTTCTTGAACTTTCAGTTACTATCATTTGTCATGGATAACGGCGCCATCATTATAGAGTTTGTTTGGGGTTTTTTAAGTCTAGTTTTCAGTTGTCGCCCCTCAAATTAAAAAAATCCTTAGATTTGTAATGGCTTCTGGGAAAGATAAATAACCATTTGGGGGTATTTAATTATGAAGTGCTGATAATGAGATTCAAGATTTCAAAGAAAAAAATAGAAGAAACATATTTTCAATGAAAACTGCAAGAATGGATGTGAGAAACGGAAAGGTATTCAGATACCATTCGAATCGAGGTTTGATTTATTGTGTGACACGTCACTGTAGCACATGATATTTATTTAGTACAGATTCGTGAAATTTGGGGAATGTAAAAAAGAGAGAAAAATACAAGAAATAGAAGAAACAAAATAGAAGAAGTAAAATGGGAAAGAAATAGGAAGAAGGATATGATGAAGACTGCAGCGAAGGAAGGGGAGATGGAAATAACAATGGAGGGGAGAAAAATAGCAGAAAAGGGACTTGATTTGATTTATTGATTTCCGTTTCGCAATTATACATAATATTATGACAAACATAACATAGGTCGAAAATACTAGAAGACATAAATATAATATATCTATAACATAATCATAGATTTAAGGAACACAATTCAATAAATAAAGTTACCTCAGATGACATTTGTATTTAAGAGTAAAACGGAGGGTCTTGCCAAAAAAAAACAATGCTTGTACAAAAAGGCAAGCCCCTAACTTAGGTGCAGTACAAAATTAGAACAAATGATGATGATGTTGGCGGAAGGAGAAAAATGTAACCCATCAAACAGAAACCCCTCAAAAGACAAAAATAATGAGACAAACTGAAGAAAATTCCAAATTCCTGAATCTCAACCGCAATTACAGATAGAGAAAGTAAATACGATTTATCCCCGGGTTACATTTTAAGCCTCGCGTGGGTCTCCATATTTTCGAGGGCTTACCACACCTTACACAGGAAAGCCCTTTCTCTCCCCTTCCTTAA
This sequence comes from Lytechinus pictus, assembly GCF_037042905.1. Classification (NCBI taxonomy): domain Eukaryota; kingdom Metazoa; phylum Echinodermata; class Echinoidea; order Temnopleuroida; family Toxopneustidae; genus Lytechinus; species Lytechinus pictus. The sequence continues at coordinate 18,840,862 of NC_087258.1, forward strand.
ACTTTAAACCAAACTTTCCATCTTTTATAAAGGGCTCATCTCCCTAGGACTCCTGCAACGATATTAGTTGAAAACAACTTCAGAAATTTATTCCAGAGACAATAAAACGCGTTCCCCATTTTCGTCGCGGTAATACTGCTTCGCGCGTCACCAAGTTTACGGTAATCAGCGCTCTATTCACTTCCAGTGAATAACACTTTTTTAAAGTTTTTTGTGATGCCTAATGACTATCTGGACCGGGCCTGCCCACCTGTATTATATCTTGATTATCTAGTCATAAACGCGACAAAAGGAGCCCAAATCTTCATTCATATTGGGATTTCAAACTCCTTGACGAATTAAGAGTGGTTTTCAGCAAGTAGAATATCTGAAATCACAGCCCATTAACTCTTTGATACTGGTTTCTTAAACCAATTGTCGACCATAATGACAGTGAGGCGCCCCCGTCTTGCATCGCATCAGACCCCTACACAGATGATCTGGTAAATGTCATTCGAACTATAATGGATTACAGAGAAGCGTATTTTCGTCTTGAAAGTTACAGAGCTCCCAAGAAGTTTTAAAGGGATGGTCCGGCTGTAAATATTTATATTTTAATACATAGAGTAGAATTCACTGAGCAAAATAATGAAAATTTCATCAAAATCGGATAAAAAATAACAACGTTATTGAATTTTAAAGTTAAGCAATATTTTGTGAAAACAGTCGTAATGAATATTCATTAGGTGGGCTGATAATGTCACATCCCCACTTTCCGTTTTCGTATGTTATTACATAAAATCTTATTTTTTTTCATTATTTCATACTTGTGTGAATAATATGTCTCCCTTATAATGAAATAAGTCGCAGTAAATATATAATGCACGAAATCAGTTGTCAATCCAATTTTTCTAGTATTTGGAGGTAAAAATTTGAATAAACCTAACTTCATATAATAAAATACAAAATAACATCCGATTTTGATGAAATTTTCAGCATTTTGCTCAGTGAAATCTACTCTATGTATTAAGCTATAAATATTTTCAGCCCGGACCATCCCTTTAACGCTTTGTGTGCTGATGTTGCGATTTTGCACATTCGCACAATTAAATTCAACGATCCTAATAATTAGTTCCCTCCCCCACCATCAAATTAGATAAGCTAATAAAAGGCAAAGGCTCTTGAATAACATCTATGTAATAATAATAATGATTATCAATGGTGCAATGTGGAAATCTTCAATTTAAAGAAAATAACATGGAAACAATTGTCATAATTATCCCTTCAAAATTCAGCGTGCAAAGAGTTAAGAACTGTCCCTTAACTTGGCGTTCGAAAATACGTCTTCATATTACCAGGTTCAGAAATTCAATTCGAACCGAAATTCACGATTATTTGAAAACTCCTATTCAATACATGTAGCGACAAGCAACATGTGAAATTTTAAATTCCATTTTGAAATTCTGATTCATGATCCATTTTATTTTTTATTCACTCGGTCTTGAATATTGCTTATTTTCCCTTCTAAATATTTGATGGCTTTGGTACTACTAGCCATAAAAAACGACAAAATTAAGTCGGGTTTTTAGATAATTTTCCAACCAACATGACCAACAGCATTACTATTCATTCTCCATTATTTCATCACAAAAAAATAAACATCAACTCATAGAACGCGCGTCAGTCAATACGCGACAGGACTAATTGGTACTACTTGTAGTTTGAGGCAAATGTTCATATAATTACATGATAATCATTTTCATTTCCTTCCATATAATATCAACGATCAACCGTATTAATAGCATTGTTGTCCACCAAAATATTTTTTTATCCAGCAATTTTGGGGGTAAATTTATAGGAACATTTCTTGTCGATTGAGAAACCCCATTCACAATTTTGAGAATAGAATACAGCCTAATTTGCATATTAAAGTTATGTTCTCACGTGGCCATCGATCGGAGATTTATTAGACAAATTTTGAGAGCCCCAGATATGGCGCAAGTTGAGGGCGAAGCGAGCGAGCAAATAATTTGACATTGTAATTACAAAATCAAATTTTTGATAAATTTGACAAAATATTCAGAAAATTATATATTTCTCCCTTCTCTCCACTAGCGTAATTCTGAGGCTATTTGTTCGGAAGGGAGGGTGATCTATTGTCTCATCCCCCACTTGTATGACGTCACAAATTTACGCCAATCCCTCTTTCCTTTACTCTTTTTTTTTCTTGGTCGTGATTTTTTTTTTGGGGGGGAAGAGGCAGCGCCCCATCCAGCCCTCTATCTGTACGCCACTGATGGAGAGAAAAAATAAAGAAAAACAAAAACAAAACAATGTAAGGAAAGCGGAACAGCTAGGGTACAAGATGCCGGATGATACTGATGATAATGCGATGGGGGAATTTTTCGAGGAGGGGGAGGGGTTGACAAACGCTCGAGGGATATATACAAAAAAGTTTTGAGATCATGGTGACTGGAATAAAAAAGAGAGGTAACAAAGAATAGGGGCTAAAGGGGGTAAAGTGGGGAGGGGAAGGGCGAGTGGTCGGGAGAAGAAGACAGTGTGAATGATTTAGGGGAAAAATGAAATGAAAGTAGTTGTGGATATTAAAGGGTGGGTGGGAATGGTGGGGGTAGTAATAAACCAACTAACAAAAGAGATGGGAGGGGTGGATGAATACCAAAAAATCAGCAGAGGAGGAGATTGGATTTTACGAAAACAGAAACCCCTACTTCAACCTTTTCATCTGGTAAAGAAATAAAGCTGCTCAAAATTGTCAAAAGTTTCTTTAGAGCACGGGGGCCCTTCCACCTATTCCTTTTCAGCAACTACGCTTGGCGTGGGGGTTTCTATTGTAACCCCTAATCACAATCCGTACCAAGCTCATCCCACTTTCTTTGTGTGCTAATTACGCCCTAATTACAATGAAAAGGCCTAATTATCGGGGCATTGTCACCGCTAATGCCCCCTTTACAAGTCAAAGATACCCCTCTCGAGGCTACGACCTACAATACTAAAGACGGGTGGATTTGGTGGAGTTGGAAACTAATGCAGTAATAGCCTTAAAGAAGACTTGGAAAAGGTATAATCATGATTTTCGACTAAATCTCATGTTTTTCGTCTTTTTATTGGTCACTTTCAAGAGGGATGCAAACAAGAGTTTCAAGTACAGGTGCACGCTCCGCACACGCGTCTTATCTTTGTGTGTGTTAATGGAATTTGCTTTATTTTTCAGGAAAGATTGGGGGCTGACTTCGACCAAATCCAGCAGATCCTTTGAGCATTTTCACTTTACAAAATCTTCTTACCGAGTATTGAAGGTTATGTCCATCAAGCGATATTTTCCTTTTTTCCATACACGCAGATAAGTCCTTTTTTATTACTACTGGAAAGAATGGCAAAGACACTTTGAACATCAACTTAGGTTATAAACAAACGTAGACTCGGATATCATATTTGAAACATCCACGGCTAGTTACTAAACTTAACCATGCCCAAACAAGACTGAGAACAAGGAATATTAGGCCTACTTACGTTATTGAACTAAACATAACACAAAAATTAAATCCCCCTTTAAGGATTACACACGATTGGTATTAGCGTGTTTCGGGGATTAGATGGGGAAGGGGCAATAACATTTACATTTTGATGAATTGTAAAATTCTTGTTTATCAATATCAAAATTGTAATGATTTTTCTTTGCTTGCTGGCCAACAAGCCCTTTTAAATTGCCAAATTAATTACAAATTGTATCACTAATCCAAAAATGTTGTTTTCAGCTTGCTTGCTTTAGTCGCTCACATATTTTCCCATAAAGTGCACCATTTAAAAGACTCGGCCCTTCTATTTTTTTTCTAATTTATGCCACTGCCCATTACTATCAGAGCCTTGGGATAATGTTTGCAATCAATTGCTAAATGGCAATGTCCAAGATTTTGTATATTTTATGAACATTTTGTTTAAAACATTTACAATGGGACAGGGAAACCTTGATTGTGATCAGCTGTTGAATCATGTTACCATAGTAGTTATCATAATAGCAAAATTAGAAGTTATAACCCTTAATGGTACGCCCCCCCGAACCAATCAGATTTTTTTCTTCAGTATTCACAATCTATATCTATTTTTTTATTATAACCGCATTACAGGTAGAGAATGGAATCGTTTTACGGACATAATGTTTGTGCTATTCATTCAAGTACAAGCTTTGGATGTTTTAAGAGAAATATGGCGCAATATAAATGCTGCGGATCATCACAATTTTATATCATTGAAAAAGAGGAACACGAATGCTTCTTGTTTTTTACGTCACAGACATGCAATTGAAGATGGAATCCGGCCGATACGAGCAGTAGCGTACCACGGATTCGTGCTGAATGAAAGTTTACAAGCAAAAAACAAACAAAAAAATGTTACCAAAAAGTGTAGGTCATTTCGTCCCCCCCAAAAAAAATACAAGAAAAAAAAAGGGTTAAATAAAAATTAAGGGGGGGTGAATCCCCGTAACCCCCCCCCCCCCCCCGTACGCTACTGAATACGAGTGTCATTGAAAAGCCGCAAACACGTGACATTTTTATACTTAATGTATACTATTCAAACAGAGTATGAATATGAAGTTAATGAGGAACATGGACAATTCGTGCAGTTAAAAGCCGAAAGATTGGATATTCCCATAGAATTAAACAGTTCTCAGGAGTTCAATGAATAAACTTCAAGGAAAATTTGGCAGATCAACCATTTGTGGAGATGTCACATCAATACGATGATGTAACAAATGGCCAAGGTTCGCATAAAGCGTATCAATTACCAGAACTCTGTGTAAATTTTTGTCTCGGTCTGTCAAATGGCATCATCCAAAAATGTGTCTGTAACTTGCCATTAAAGGTCAAGTCCACCCCAGAAAATGTTGATTTGAATAAATAGAGAAAAATCAAACTAGCATAACACTGAAAATTTCATCACAAATCGGATGTAAAATAAGAAAGTTTTAGTTTTGACATTTTAAAGTTTCGCTTATTTTTCTAAAAACAGTTAAATGCACAACTCAGTGGTATGCAAATGAGACAGTTGATGATTTCCATCACTATTTTTGTTTTTTGTTTAAATTATACATTATTTCATTGTTTACAGATTTGACAATACGGACCAACTTGACTGAACCATATAGTATTAAAAATTAATAGTATTAAAAATTCCAGATGTTCAGGAAGGAATTAATCATTGTTTCACTTGACAATGAGAAAATTTGAATAGTTCATACAATAAAATACAAAAGAAATAGTGAGTGGATGACATCATCAGTCTCCTCATTTGCATACAGTCTAGGAAATTCAGCGAGATTTTAAAATGTCATAACTTTCTTATTTTACGTCCGATTTCGATGAAATTTTCAGAGTTATGCTAGTTGGATTTTTCTCTTTTTATTCAAATCAACTTTTGATGGGGGTGGACTTGTTCTTTAAAGCCCAGTTTTCTAAATACAGTCACTAGTTCGCTAAATTTATTCAACAGAGGGCGATCTTTCACTTAAATAGCAGGGGGTAATAGTCGGAGTCATTGATAGTTCTGTAAAGTAGTAGTCCATTATATTCAATTGGATCGTCACCCAGAAATTTCATTTTTGCCTTCGATGCATGCATGCATCGATGGCAAACATTTCGAAACCTTGTGTTTGATTGGGTGTTTAATAATTTTGCTATAGTATTAACTGAAAGTAGAGTCATTGTTAGTGGATATTTCTATCCCAAATTTCAATGGCTTTTAATCTTAAGTGTAGACGGATTTTTAGGCTTTTGGCGGAGAAAAAAAAGGGTGAGGGAGAAAGAAAAAGGGAAAAGAGAGGAGGAAAAATAAGAGGAAGACGAGTGAATAAAATAAGGCGTGGGAAAGACTTGGAAAATAATTTTAAAAAATATATCACTGATGTCACTATATAAAATTCTAAATTCAGTCACTGACTCGATAAATTTATTCAACAGAGGGCGATCTTTCACTTGAATAGTCTGGGCCATTAATAACTCTGTTATGTGTCATGGGAGTCTTGCACGTAAACTTTAACGTTGACCTGAAAATGACCTTTGACCTGACCATGTGACCTCCAACTGCAGCATATCATGCAGGTCCCCTAAGTACATCTACCATCCAAGTTTGGTTAAAAAGTGACTTACGGTTGCGGAGTTATGTGTCATATGTTTGTGACGGACGGACGACATTTGGATCCCTTACTCCTTAGTCTATGACGTGCCCTCCATGCATATTAGTCTCGCCTTCACCTCTGGTGGGCGAGACAAAAATGATACAAGTCCTTTTCTGTTTAAAATGGGTGGCACTTTCTATGATGTACAGTTCATTAAGCGCTGTGAGACGAGTTTGATTGAATTGTACTAAGGAAGAGACATCATTAGAGAGATGAAATGGATATAAAATCAATGACGTTAAATAAATGACTGCTTTAGTTGTGCAAGGGCGTTACCAGGTTTGTGCACTAACTAATACATATGTAATTCTGAGCACCTATAACAAGGTGGATACGTTCGCTATATAAATCCTATATTATTTATAATTAATAATAATAATAATAATTAACATAATTTATATAGCGCTTATCACAAAGAATGTCTCTAAGCGCTTAAGGAAAATAAATATTTTATTTATTTATTTTATATGGAAAAGTATTCTGTATTGAGATCATGCCCGTTTAGGATTATTTTTATCGTATATATCAACGAATAATATCTTCAAATGCCTGTGGGCAAATTCTAGTTGGATAGTTGTCTGCTTTTGGCAACCACATAGCTTTTGGGCATAGTGACGCCCTTGCATATAACAGAGTCACCACGTGAAGGTAGCAGCATGACCCCGGGTTAGTAAAAATTAAAGGTGATCTGAAATCAAAATAAAGAACAAAAATATGTAATGAAAAATAATGTAAGTATAAAAACCCCAATGAATGGAAGATGAATAGATGATAAATAATACATGCATAGCAAATTTCACATATATATGAAAGCACAAATAGGCAAAATTACGCACAAATATACACAAATATATAGATACTTACGGGCACAAATAGGCACAATTATGCACAAATATACACAAATATATAGATACTTACGGGCACAAATAGGCACAACTATGCACAAATATACACAAATACATAGGCACTTACGGGCACAAATAGGCACAACTATGCACAAATATACACAAATATATAGGCACTCACGGGCACAAATAGTCACAAACATATAGGCACCAGACAGACACATGTATGCAAAAATATGCACAAATACACAAAAACATTTATATATTTAAAAAATGATAGGCAAAAACACAAAGCCGGAGCAAGCGACGCGGAGGCAAAGCGAAGCGCCGCTGCAGCGCGCTGCGGTAACGGTTTAGAGTTCACGGCGAATGTAACTGGCTAAAGAGTCGTGACAGGGGAAAAAGACAAGGCCAAAGGTAACCGGCGAAAAGGGCGTGATGACGGTAACCGGAGATACAAGGCGAATGCAGCAGGCGAACAAGGCGATGGTGGCTGAGGGTGAATGCCTATATAGGCCTACATAGGGGGGATAAAATGATTAGGATTTCAATTACAATATTTAATCAGGAAAGATAATTAACCAATGCTGCTGTCCTTTATGTTACTGGATTTCTCTAGACTAGATTAAAGTCAAAACATAACATATTACGAGCAGGAAAAAGTACACTATATTTATATTAAAAAAAACCCAGAGCAACCACCAATATGTTTGCTAATTTGGTAAAAGCAGAGCTTGATGGGAAACAAACAAAAAGTTGAATTGGGTAAAGAATCGTTTGAGTTAAATTAAATTGAGTTAAACGAGGCCAACTGGAAGACCTGAACACCAATACAAGCTGACTTGGACTCCCTGGGTAAAATTAAAGTGATTAAGGATAATCATAACGCACATGTTATCACGGTTATGTTTAGTAGGATCAGCTGCGTGGGTTGACTACATGTAAATACGAGAGATTTTTCTACATGAATATTAGTCATTATTATAGGAAAATGATATCATGTTCAGCAATTAAGGCCTGCTAGAAGTCTGCAAATAAGTACCGAAGTGACTACCCTGAATTAATAAAGAAACACAGTGATTTTCCAAGGTGAATAAAGTTTATTATTATGGGAAATAAAATAATATCATGTTCAGTGATGAAGATCTACTGGAAGACATGCAGCGAATAAATGCCTTAGTGACTACCCTAGATTTGGTACGAATATAAGTTCGAAAATACATCCAACAAACACAATTATACAGTCATTCTGGATACAAAATAATACAACAATGCTAATGATGTTTAGCAGAATCTACCGGAAAGACCGATAAAGGCTCCTGGGTAAATATATAAGAACATTCATTAATAAGATTTTTAATGTGGGTTTGCTGAAACTCTGGTGGTAAACAATGAAAAGGTCACCCTGCATCAAATAAAAAATAAAAATGTATCAATTATTAGGCCTGTTTGGAATGCTGCCATTATGGGGATTTAAAATATTGCGTTAAAACTACGGCCTTCTGTCCTGAAAGAGATATTTCGACGTAATAAGTAAAACATGCTATATTCAACAATCATCTAGGATAAATTTACATTTAAAATGAAATATATATATATGGGCATTTTCACGGTAACTGACATTACACGGCACAATGTTTTCACACCTTTCATTGTGTGTATCTCTAAAACAACAAATGATGGGAGTTTGCTTTTGATAGAGTTAATAAAGTGAACCTTGCTGTATACTCTGATACTAAGTTTTCCTATGTAACCACATTTTTTTACGCATCAGCAAGCAAAAATGTGTCGGTAACTGACATTACGCAAAAGGACATGCAATTTCAGGGTGTTCATTAAAATTGAAATATCTCATGTCCCTGAGTAGATAGAGTAATAATTTGAATATGTAAATATACCTCCGTTAGTAGGTTAAGATGTGTAAAAATATTAAACAATTCGTTTTTGTCTTTTGGGGGCTATGATAATTTTTCCACAACCATGCTGGTAACTGACATTACGGTAACTGACATTACACTTAATTTGCCATAGAGATAACACATGGAAGTCAAATGTGTGGAATCATTGCATTGTATCTTCTGTGCAGGGCTTCACATGAAAGTGAGCTTGATGTGGAAGTATACCAGAGTCTCTAGGAACATTTCAATGAAAAAACTTTTTCTTTTTCTTAATTCCTTTCTTTGATTTGAACATTTTTATCATTACTTGTCGGTAACTGACAATACACATTAACATTTACCAGTGCTACATGATTTCCAAAGGCATAATTTTCTTGGTACTTAAATGTAAGGCTTTTTAAAATCATAAAAGTTTCATAATACTTCACATTTTTAATTATCAAAAGATAAGAAATGTATGTTTTACTTACTCGGGGGGGGGGGGGTGGGGTCATAGCAGCTACATGTTTTCCTATAGTAATCTAATATTGCATTGACTGTACACATGGATTTTTCTGACTATACACCCATAATATATTCATCAGTTTTATATTGACTTTTTAAACCTTTTCCTTCTCCAACCTCCCCCTCCCCTCAAAAAAGGCAAAATGAATAAGGGTCTCCTCCCCTAGGCTACACGTACCCCTCCCCCGAATCTCATGCAGCCATGTAGTTTTATTGATTTCTATTCTGGTCAGTGCAAGCAATGCTTGTTCATATCTGTCCGATTTCAATTCTCTTCATAATTTGTTTAATCATTTTCTTTGCTAATTTCTTTTTTTAGCTGTCAACAAAAAATAAAAAATAAACTCCAGCTTCTAAACTGAAACTGAACTATTTGTAAATTAAAAAAAAAAACAGTTTTAGTAGATCCATGCAACATTGCTCAGAACTGTCAAATTTCACTTTTCATCTATACTTGTAAACCAAAAACAAAATTGTATCACACATCCACACTACTAACAGGTATAAAAACCAGGAATTTACTTTTAGCGAGGCAATGCTCAAAAGAATCCTAGAAACTAAAAAAGGGACCCTGGAAATCCCCTTCATCACAATGTTAAGCTTGAAAATGTTGCAGATTTAGGCAATAGGTTGGGAAAAGTACCCCTTACCCCCCCCCCCCCCGAAAACCAAACAAAAAATTGTCTGATACAAACAATTAAGTACTTGGTAGTTGGTAAGTGCATGTACAAAACAATTTCATAGTAATTTTTTTTTGCACGATGGGAATGCAACTTCCTTCATAATTTTATATAGTATTCCTTGTGAACTATACCTTTTAAAAGTCAATAGCAAGCTCCTTCTGGTGTGACTTTTAAAGTGAGACTTAAATAACAAGTGTACAATATTTCTTCTCCATAAAATTGACCACATATTTGCATTTCAATATTGGTAACCAACGTTTTATCATGGTAACTGACATTACATTCTCCACTTGGTAACTGACATTACATATATTTAATGGTACCGTATGGCTTCATTGTTAATTGGTAATCTTTAATTTTGGTGTAGAAGGGAGGGGTGTTACCTAGAGAGGAAATCTACCAAGTTTCATATTATATATCCTCTTTTCCAGGAAATGAGAAAAAAAAGTTCATGTTTTCGGTAACTGACATTACATACCATATCACATACTTCATCAATGTTTTTTTATCAGATGAATGAATTACTGGTGTTTCTTTCTGTGGGATTTTAAAAAGTGTTATAATAGCAAGCTAAATCACAGGCGAAAACATCATGATCAAACCTGTTCTTTAAAAATCTGTCAAAACAAAATATGTATCAATACGCTATTTTCAACACTAATTTGTATCCATACTTTGGCAGCCATTTTGAAATAAAAAATGGCTGCCAGAGTCGGAAAAATTTGTGTCTCAGAAACTTCAGGTCTTGTTTTATTAAAAAACATAAAGCATTTGACATGAATATCAACTTGATTTTTTTGCCTCTGTGTCCATCTGTGGTGAAAATGCCCATATATATGTCGCATTATACCGTATCAACTTTGGTACTTCTGTTTTCTTATAACCCCATCTACTGAATAGGGAAATAATATTAATTTTAGAAGACAACCGGAAAAAAACCGCAAGGGCTCCCCTGGAGAATTTAGGGTCTTAATTTAAGAATGAAAACATAATTCTGTTAGCAATACAGGTGGGAGATCGTCGTAAAAATCCAATCGAAGTGGCTACCTGAGATAATTAGAATCACTCTTTAAAAGCGGAATAAAAACTCCATGAGAATCACAGCCAATAAAAGCGAAAGTGTCTATGCTGGGTAATTAACAGCCATCGATATAACTCTTAAAGTAGAACTATATTGAAAATCGTAAAAATGGAGAATCATATATCAAATTAAAGGAGAAGATAAGGAGAACGCGATGGTGTAAATCATTTATCATGGAGACCGATGGAACTCAGTTAATTGATAGTTTAAAGTTCTCTCTCTGAATGCTTCAAACACGCAGAATTACGTCCGCGAAATTGGGGATTTTTTATGACGTCACTTTCTGTACGAGAGGCGTGATTGGCTCTCCAACGTGAAGCTCCACTTGCATGCAAAACCTGTTGCGAGGGTACGTTTTCTCAACATTGTCACTGAATACTTCGATCCCGAAATGAAAGAAAACCCAGAATTTTATCTAGATTTGGATTTTCAAATTGATGATTATGAAGATGAAGAGAATGATGATGAAGTTTCTAGCTCTAGAAAAACAAAGTGACGTGGATAGAGGTATACATTAGGGGAATTACGCCGGTGATTATGAGTCGGACAATTCAACTTGCATGCCGATTCGCTACCAACACATGCAGCTGATAGCTGCTCCGCGGGTCAAATCCATGAAAATGAATTCCATCACGACCACATCCAGACAGAGTCTCTTTCTTCTATCAACAACATAATGAGAATGAAAATAATGATATAACTGTACTTACAAACAAGTGAATATATCCGAACCTAGGCTGAAGGTAAATCAACTCAAAGAATAACAGCAGACGATATGCACCGACGATGAATTTCACGTGGCTGGGAGATTGTCACTCGTTCTGTTAGATAAAATTTCTATCTCATTATTTAGACTTAATTACGAAACTCGGAGAATTAGTATTCTACATAAAAATTAAGTAACACCTGGTACTATATTTTTTGAATTACGATAAAACCTTTTTGAAGCAAAGAAAATGAGGTGAATTAAAATTAGATATAAAAGATCATCCGCCTAGCTCGCATTCGATTGTAAACAATCAGCACGGCGAGCACATAGAGTTGGATAAAGCTACGCTTTATCCAACTCTATGGGCGAGCAAGCCACTGAACTGAAAATACGTATTTCTAGTTCAGTGGAGCAAGCTGGCCATGTGCTTTTGATTGTTTGTTTACAATCGCATGCGGCTAAGTGGATGATCTTTATATCTTATTTTAATTTACCTCAATTTCTTTGCTTCAAAAATATTTTATCGTAATTCAAAAAATAGTACCAGGTGTTACTTAATTTTTATGTAGAATACTAATTCTCCGAGTTTCGTAATTTAGTCAAAATAATGAGATATACATTTTATCTAACAGAACGAGTGACAATCTATTCCAGCCACGTGAAATTCATCGTCGGTGCATATCGTCTGCTGCTATTCCTTGAGTTTATTTACCTTCAGCCTAGGTTCGGATATATTCACTTATTTGTAAGTACAGTTATTTTATTATTTTCCTTCTCATTATGTTGTTGATAGAGGAAAGAGACTCTGTCTGGATGTGGGCATGCTGCATGGAATTCATTTTCATGGATTTGACCCGCGGTGCAGCTAGCAGCTGCATGCGTTGGTAGCGAATCGGCTTGCAAGTTGAATTGTCCTCTTGTCCTACTCATCATCACCGGCGTAATTCCCTTAATTTACCACCATCCACGTCACTTTTTTTTTCTAGAGTTAGAAACTTTATCATCATTCTCTTTATCTGCATAAACATCAATTTGAAAATCCAAATCTAGATAAACTTCTGGGTTTTCTTTCATTTCATGATCGAAGTATTCAGTGTCAGTGTGGAGAAAACGTACCCTCGCAACAGGTTTTGCATGCAAGTGGAGCTTGACGTGGGAGAGCCAATCACGCCTCTCGTACAGACAGTGACGTCATCAAATTCGAGTCTTCAGAGACCGATGCGAGGCATATTTCGGAGAGGCATTTTAGCGCTTTTTAATTGGCGATTTCCACCTTATGTATTATTTTCGTTATTTTTGAATGACCTAATGGTAATCCTCACATCATTACCTCTCCACTGATATATAATAAGGTCATATTCATAATCAATATATTTCTCCTTTAAGACGCATCCAGTCTGGAAAGAGAATGGTCATAAGTTACAGACTGTGGAAATCCACATACTACTACAGAAAGTTGAATTTTTAAATGGGACCTCTGCCTTAAATGTTGCGGTTTCACTGGGTTGCCGCCTAAAATGTCAAATTCGTTACACTGGGTAAATAAAAGCTATTATAAAGAAGTAGTATAACACACTAGTAGGGCCATTGGAAGCCGACCGCCAATAAAAATGCTGAAATGGACAAACATTAAGCAGAGCCCGGTTGCACGTCCGCTACTATCTGGAATGGACTCCCTCTGTAAATATGAACCCTTTCTTAAATAAGAGTAATTATTATATTTTGTGAAAGGTGAGTCCGGTAGTAAACACTGAAGTAGGAAACACTACATCACTATAAAGTCCATAAGAAGGGACTGTTTAAGGCCCTATATAAACATAGGGCATTGGGACTGTTGAAATGCTGCCACCAACTGTCATTAATTGTACTGGGTTAAAGGTATCCAATCCTGAAAGAGAATTAGATTTCGGCGTAAAAGTATAAAATAAAATAAAATATTTAATAAACAATCATCCTGGGTAATTTTACTTTTCAATATTTGCCTCATATGGAATTTAAAGTAGGTCGTTCTGTTTTATCACCATCTCCGCTTTTAAGAATGGAAAAAATACCCTTAAAGTTGAATTAAGAAGGGGGTGAGTTTCCATAAATATAGGTTCTACATACAATATATAGTATATATAAGTTGTTCAAACACATAGCATGTCACAATAATCCTCTGCCTTCTCGATATTTTGCTTTGAAAGTCTATGAAATTAGCCACCTGTCAGAGCCCGAGAGACGAGTGTACAGAAAAGTCACTCGGAGTGTGACGTCACCGGGGGGAATTTAGTATAAGAGGTGCCTGAATGTCATACAGAAATGCTATGCAGAGAGAGAAAGATATTTCACAATTTTTTTTTAAAGCAACTCAAATCAAACAAATAGGACTGATATGTACAAATCTTTACTTTCCCTGTATATAAAAAACAGTATGAATAACCACCATGAACTCTTCAATCATGATGTAAGATAGCAAACAGTGAGTTATTGAATGATATTTTCACTATTTCTCATTTATTTTATCACGATGTTCAATCAAGTGAGTAGCTGGAAAGTAATTCCGGCGGCTAGCTCAGCGCGCGCTGAACGCATAATACTAGTACACACAACACCCAGGCATTGAGTGTACTGTCATGGTCTGGTACGTCGACTTAGTTCATGGCCGTGCAGCGATCCTCTGGCGTTTTTTCTTCTTTTCTTTTGTCTTTGACTCCACTTTTATATCCTCTGGATCATTTCCACTGATCATAGCTCATTCCACAGAACAATCTTGAACCAAACGTATAGTATTCTTTCTCGGCCTTCTGAGTTGTTTTCTATATTTAATTACGCTAGGGGTCACCGTCACACATACAAACGCAATTCGGAAGTGAGTTGAAGACAGAAAGATATATAGTAATTAGTATACATCTCTATGGTTGAAGACAACAAGAACGGTACCGTAGCTCGACAGCTAGCTGCGCCGGAGCGGACGGCCGGTCGGCACAAAGCAATTCCGCAACCAACTGTGTTTTTTTGCAAGAGCCGCGTCACACGCGGATAAATATGTCATAATAACACGTCTGCTACGTTATCGACTGGTGAGAAGATCTCGATCAAATTTCATATTATTCACCTTGAAATTATTCCTTTAGGGTCTATGGTATCATTCTGAGGGAATTCACATATTTGGAATAATAGTACGGCCACAAATATTTTAATCATTTCCTCTTTGCAAGTTCTATGGCTCGCAGATACAACTTCAACTGCAGTTATTCCATAGTAGTACACAAAACGGCACTGCCTTGTTTACTAAACCGGGACCGAATACCCCCCGGTGACGTCACACTCAAAGAACACCCGTCTCGGTAGGCATTGCAGGAGCGAACTCAGGGAAAATGGGTAGGGATAAATCGTTCAAATTCACTATTTTGAAAAAAGAAAATGGGGGGTCGAATCACCTATTAGTGTTTGGGGGGTTGTAAGGTTGCTATTAATGTAAATATCTCAATATTTGGAATCGTCTTCTTAATTCAACTTTAATACTCGAAGTGGCTATATCCATTGGATAAATAAGAGTCCTCAATATATTACATTCTGTTAGCAATACAGCTGGAAGACCTCCAACAAATCCCATGAGTGACTACCTTAAGAATCAGTATTAATGGGAATAAAAACTCCATGTTAAGCAGGGCCTGTTGAAAGACAGCAAATACAAACTGAAGTCGCTATCCTGGGTAATTAACTAAGATACATTATCGATATTTTAAAACGCATCCAGCCTGAAAAGAGAATAGTAATCAAATGTTAAAATATAACATGCTATGTAAATCCACACAATAAAAAGAAAAGTCAGCTTTAAAGGGAACGTTTGCCTTTATATGATGCAGTGTCACTCACTGGATAGCCGCCATAAAGTTGCTAAACTGGGCAATTGAAAGTTTGTTAGAGCCTCTTGAAGTGATGCAATAAAAGCCGAAGGAGCAACCAATGGGTTAATATGAGCCATTATCAATATTATGCGTAAATAATTATCCAGCCTGAAATAAGAATGTATCAGAAGTAAATGAGAAACGGATATGCATGCGAATTACAGCTAACATATTAACCAATTATACAAATGAAAACATATTTTTTGAAATTGGTCTTTCCTGTCTTTTATCAGCAACTCTCCTTTTGAAAATGAAAAAAATTAAAATAGAATCATATTGTGCACATGTTAGCAGGGCATGCTGGAACACCGATAATAAAATCTGAGTTGGCTATCAGAGGGGGGGGGGGTAGCATAATTAA
Organism: Lytechinus pictus; assembly: GCF_037042905.1. Taxonomy (NCBI): domain Eukaryota; kingdom Metazoa; phylum Echinodermata; class Echinoidea; order Temnopleuroida; family Toxopneustidae; genus Lytechinus; species Lytechinus pictus. The sequence continues at coordinate 18,857,011 of NC_087258.1, forward strand.
GGCTATTATAAAGGGTAAAAACAATTTAAAAATATCCAAACAGGGTCCCCTCTTCAGGAATACTGCCAATATATGCTGGAGTAAAGTGGCTACCCTTGGTAGATAAGAATATGATAATCATTATTTGGTTTAGCCCTTCTACCCTGCAAAGATAATGATATATCAGAACGAAATATCAATTTAGCTCTTGAAACTATCGTAGCGATATTTTCTGTACATCAATGTCTTCATTGGTCATGGTCGCCATCATACAAAATATGTTGTCACTAAAGCTCTCCTGAATATGAAATAAACAATACTGTTAAACCGACGTAATATAGATAGTTTATGAAGCATTAAAAAAAATGATTGCATTTGACTGCTATTCTATCTACTGAATAAACATCAAATTATCCAATTATGGGCATTTTTATTCAGATATTTTAGATATTTTCGATCTTCCTTTCAAAATCAGGGACTGAACTTAGTAATAAGTTAAATATGTTAAATAAAATGTTTGGACATTCTTATTCATATTCGATATGAGGATGCCATCAAGTTTGCTGAATCGTGGAAAAATTAACTTTGCCATTTAATATTACTTTCATTCCTGCTCATATTTGTCGAATTAGATTGCATTAAACATGTTAAGTATGTGTTCATTTATTATGCCCTTTTTGAAACTGATTAATGTCAAACCGAGATGAATCGCTTAAAACTATCCATTATCACTTACACTTTTCATTAGAGGAAGGGTGACTTGATACTTTTTTGACGAAAGGGTGACGAAAAATGACAAGACGCTCTTTGATGAAAGGGTGACGAAAAGTGTCTTGATGCTCTTTGATGAAAGGGTGACGAAAAGTGTCTTGATGCTCTTTGATGAATGGAGGTGAAGGGTGACTTGATCCTTTTTGATGAAGGGTGACGAAAAGTGACTTGATGCTCTCTGATGAAAGGGTGACGAAAAGTGACTTGATGCTCTTTGATGAAAGGGTGACGAAAAGTAATTCAATGCTCTTTGATGAAAGGATGACGAAAAGTGACTTGATGCTTTTTTGATGAAGGGTGACGAAAAGTGATTTATTGCTCCCTGACGAAAGGGTGACGAAAAGTAAATCAATGCTCTTTGATGAAAGATGACGAAAAGTGACTTGATGCTCTTTGATGAAAAGATGACGAAAAGTAATTCAATGCTCTTTGATGAAAGGGTGACGAAAAATGACTTGATGCTCTTTTATGAAACGTTGACGTAGAGTGACTTGATGCTCTGATGAAATGGAGAAGCATTTGATGGAAGGGCGACGACGAGTTGTAGATGAAAGGTGGCTTCTTGCTCTATTATGAGGGGTGACGAAGAGTGACTTGATGCTCTTTGATAAAAGGGTGACGAAGAGTGGCTTTATACTCTTTTGATGAAAGGATGACGAAAGGTGTTGATGATCTTTGATGAAAGGGTGACGAAAAGTTACGGTGCTCTTTGATGAAAGGGTGACGAAAAGTGACTTAGTGTTCTTTGATGAAAGGGTGATGAAGAGTAACGTGATGCTCTTTGATGAAAGGGTGAAGAAAAGCGACTTGATGCTCTTTTGTGAAATGGTGACGAACAGAGACTTAATGCTTTTTGTTGAAAGGGTGACGAAGAGTGATTTGCTCTTTCATTAAAGGGAGACGAAAAGTGAAATGATGCTCTTTGATGATAGGAGGATGAAGGGTGACTTGACGTGCTTTGATGAAAGGGCGACTTAACGCTTTTTTTAAAGGTGACGAAATGTTACTTCATGCTCTTTGCTGGAAGGGTGCCGAAGATTTGTAGATGAAAGGCGACGAAAATGCTGTTTGATAAAAGGGTGACGAAAAGTGTATTGATGCTCTGTGATGAAAGGGTGACGAAAAGAAATTCAATGCTCTTTGATGAAATGATGACGAAAGTGACTTGATGCTTTTTGATGAAGGGTGACGAAAAGTGATTTAATGCTCTCTGATGAAAGGGTGACAAAAAGTAATTCAATGCTCTTTGATGAAAGGGTGACGAAAAGTGACTTGAAGCTCTTTGATGAAAGGGAGATGGAGAGGGACGAAGAGCGACTTGATACTCTTTGATGAAAGGTAGACGAAACGTGACTTGATGCACTTTGATGAAAGACAGATGAAGGGTGACTTGATGCTCTTTTATGAAACGATGACGTCGAGTGCCTTCATGCTCTGAAGCAATGTAGATGAAGGGTGACTTGATGCTGTTTGATGGAAGGGCGACGGAGAGTTGTAGATGAAAGGTGGCTTGTTACTCTATGATGAAGGCTGACGAAGAGTGATGTGATGCTCTGTGATGAAAGGGTGACAAAATGTGACTTGATGCTCTTTGTTGAAAGGGAAACGAATAGAAACTTAGTGCTCTTTGAAGGGATGGCGAAAAGTGACTTGATGCTCTTTGTTGAAAGGGAGACGAAAGAAACTTAATGCTCTTTGATGAAAGGATGACGAAATGTGACTTGATGCTCTTTGTTGAAAGGGAGACGAATAGAAACTTAGTGCTCTTTGAAGGGATGGCGAAAAGTGACTTGATGCTCTTTGTTGAAAGGGAGACGAAAGAAACTTAATGCTCTTTGATGAAAGGATGACGAAATGTGACTTGATGCTCTTTGTTGAAAGGGAGACGAATATAAACTTAGTGCTCTTTGAAGGGATGGCGAAAAGTGACTCGATGCTCTTTGTTGAAAAGGGAGACGAAAGAAACTTAATGCTCTTTGATGAAAGGATGACAAAGAGTGACTTGATGCTCTTTGATGAAATAATGACGAAGGGTGACTTAATGCTCTTTGCTGAAAAGGTGCCGAAGATTTGTAGATGAAATGCGACTTGTTGCTGTACGATAAAAGGGTGACAAAAAGTGACTTGATGCTCTTTGTTGAGAGGGAGACAAATAGAAACTTAATGCTCTTTGAAGGGATGACGAAAAGTGACTTGATGCTCATTGATAAAAGGGTGGCGAAGAGTGACTTGATAGTCTTTTGATGAAATGATGACGAAAGGTGTTGATGTTCTTTGATGAAAGAGTGACGAAAAGTTACGGTGCTCTTTGATGAAAGGGTGACGAAAAGTGACTTGGTGTTCTTTGATGAAAGTGTGATGAAGAGTAACTTGATGCTCTTTGATGAAAGGGGTGAATAAAAGCGACTTGATGCTCTTTGGTGAAAGGGTGACGAATAGAGACTTAATGCTTTTTGTTGAAAGGGTGACGAAGAGTGTCTTGCTCTTTCATGAAAGGTAGGCGAAAAGTGAAATTAAGCTCTTCGATGATAGGGGGGGTAAAGGATGACTTGATGTTCTTTGCTGAAAGGACGTCGAAGGGCGACTTAACGCTTTTTGATGAAAGGGTGACGAAAAGTAAATTTATATTCTTTGTTGAAAGGCGACGAAAAGTGACTTCATGCTCTTTGCTGAAAGGGTGCCGAAGATTTGTAGATGTAAAGTGACGAAAAGTGAATTGATGTTCTTTGATTAAAAGGAGATGTAATTTGACTCGATGCTGTTTAATGAAAGAATGACGAAAAAATCAAATGATGCTCTTTGATGATAGGGGATGAAGGGTGACTTGATGTTCTTTGATGAAAGGGTGACGAATGGTGAGTTGATGCGTTTTGATGAAAGAGTGACGAAAAGTAAATTGATGCTCTTTGTTGAAAGGTGACGAAAAGTAGATTGATGCTATTTGTTGAAAGGGTGATGAAAAGATACTTACTGCTCTGTGATGAAATTAAGAAAGCGACTTGATGCTCTTTGATGAAAGGGTGACGAATACAGACTTAATATTTTTTTGTTGAAAGGGTGACTAAGAGTGACTTGCTCTTTTATGATAGCGAGACGGAAAGTGAATTGCTGCTCTTTAATAAAAGGGAGGTGAAGGGTGACTTCATGCTCTTTGGTGAAGGATAACGAAGAGTGACTTGATGCTCATTGACGAAAGGGTGACGAAAAGCGAATTGATGCTCTTTGATAGGGCGAAGAAAAGTGCCTTGGTGCTCTTTGTTGAAAGGGAGACGAAAGAAACTTAACGCTCTTTGATGAAAAGATGACGTTGGTCTTTGATATAAGGATGACAAAGAGTGACTTGATGCTCTTTGATGGAAAGGTGTCTAAGATTTGTAGATGAAAGGCGACTTGTTGCTGTACGATGAAAGGGCGACGAAAAGTGACTCGATGCTCTTTGATGAAAGGGAGAGGAAAAGAGACTTCACGCTCTTTGATGAAAGGATTACGAAAAGTGACCCGATGCTCTTTGATGGTAGGGTTGATGACAGGATGACGGAGAGTCACTAGATGCTCTTTGATGAAACAAAAGTGACTTCCTGCTCTTTGATGTAAAGGTGACGAAATGTTACGATCCTCTTTGATGAAAGGATGACGAAAGTGTTGATATTCTATGATGAAAGGGTGACGAAAAGCTACGATGCTTTTTGATGAAATTGTGAGGAAAGGTGACTTGATGCTCTTTGCTGAAAGGGTGTCGAAGATTTGTAAATGAAAGGCGACTTGTTGCTGTACGATGAAAGGGCGACGAAAAGTGACTCGATGCTCTTTGATGAAAGGGAGAGGAAAAGAGACTTCATGCTCTTTGATGAAAGGATTACGAAAAGTGACCTGATGCTCTTTGATGATAAGGTGGATGACAGGGTGACGAAGAGTCACTAGATACTATTTGATGAGAGTGACAGAAAGTGACTTGATGCTCTTTGATGAAATTGAGACGAAAAATATCTCGATGCTCTTTGATGAAAGGGAGACGAAAAGTAAATTACTGCTCGTTAATGTAAGGGAGATGAAGGGTAACTTCATGCTCTTTGGTGAAGGGTGACGAAGAGTGACTTGGTGAACTTTGACGAAAGGGTGACGAAAAGTGACTCGATGCTCTTATACGAAAGGGAGACTAAAAATAACTTGATGATCTTTGATGAAAGGATGTCGAAAGACGACTTGATGCTCTTTGATGACAGGGTGACAAAAATTTGTGACGAAGAGTGACTTGCTCTTTGACGATAGGGTGACGAAAAGCGACTCGATGCTCTTTGACGATAGGGTGATTAAAAGAGACCTGACGGTCTTTGATGAAAGGGAGGCGAAAAGTCACTTGGAGAATTTTGATAAAAGGGTGGCGAAAAGATACGATGCCCTTGATGAAAAGGGTGACGTAAATAATCATGAATTCATCCTCTTTGTTGAAAGGGTGACAAAAAGAGACTTAATGCTCTTTGATGAAATAGAGACGAAAACTTGATGCTCTTTGTTGAAAGGAAGACGAAAAAACACTTAACTTTCTTTGATGAAAGAATGATGAAAAGTGACTTGATGCTCTTTGATGAAAGAGTGACGAAAAGAGACTTAATGCTTTGTTGAAAGGGTGACGAAGAGTGACTTGCTCTTCCATGAAAGAAAGACGAAAAGTGAATTTCTTCTCTTTTATGAGAGGGAGGTGAAGGGTAACTTCATGCTCTTTGGTGAAGGATGACGAAGAGTGACTTGGTGAACTTTGACAAAAGGGTGACGGAAAGTGACTTGATGCTCTGATGAAAGGGAGGCGAAAAATAAGTTGATGCTCTTTGTTGAAAGGAAAACGAAAAATAACTTGATGCTTTTTGTTGAAAGAGAGACGAAAAGAGACTTGATGCTCTTTGATGAAAGGGTGACGAAAAGTGACTTGATGCTCTTTAATGCAGGGTGACAAAAGTGACTTGATGTTCTTTGCTGAAAGGGTGAAAAAATTACTTGATGCTCTCATGAAAGGGTGGCGAAAAGTAAATTGATGCTCTTTAATGAAAGGGAGGTGAAGGGTGAATTCATGCTCTTTGATGAATGGTGACGAAAAGTGACTTGATGCGCTTTGATAAAAGGGTGGCGAAAAGATACGATACTCTTCGATGAAAAGGGGGACGTAAGGTATCATGATGTTCTTAGATGAAAAGGAGACGAAGAGTGACGAGATACTCTTTGATGAAAGGATGGCGAAAAGTGTTGATGTTCCTTGATGAAAGGGGAACGAACAGTTAGGATGCTCTTTCATGAAAGGGTGACAAAGAGTGACTTGATGCTCTTTGATAATAGGGAGATGAATAGCGACTTGATACTCTTTGGTGAAAGGGAGACCAAAAGTGAATTGATACTCCTTAATGAAATGGAGATGAATGGTGCCTTAAAGCTCTATGATGAAAGGGCGACAAAAACTAACTTGATGCTCTTTGGTGAAAGGTAGACGAAAAAGCTTAACTTTCTTTGATGAAATAATGATGAAAAGTGACTTGATGCTTTGTTGAAAGGGTGACGAAGATTGAATTGCTCTTTGATGAAAGGGAGACGAAAAGTGAATTTCTTCTCTTTAATGAGAGGGTGGTGAAGGGTAACTTCATGCTCTTTGGTAAAGGATGACGAAGAGTGACTTGGTGAACTTTGACAAAAGGGTTACGGAAAGTGTTGATGTTCTTTGATGAAAGGATGACGAACAGTTACGATGCTCTTTCATGAAAGGATGACAAAGAACGACTTGATGCTCTGTGATAATAGAGAGATGAATGGTGACCTGATACTATTTGGTGAAAGGGAGACCAAAAGTGAATTGATACTCCTTGATGAAATGGAAATGAATGGTGACTGGTGATCTATGATGAAAGGGCGACGAAGAATGATTAATGAAAGGCGACTTTTTGTTCTATGATGAAAGGGAGACGAAGAGTGGCGTATCTTTGACGAAGGGTGATTAGATGCTCTTTGATGAAAGGATGCCGAAGAGTGATTTGATGCTGTTTGATGAAATGGTGCCGAAAAATAAATTGATGCTCTTTGTTGAAAGAGTGACGCATGGTGACTTGATGTTCTTTGATGAAAGGGAGATGAAGTGTGACTTGATGCTCTTCGGTAAAAGGGAGACCAAAAATGAATTGATGCTGTTTGATGAAATGGGGATGAATGGTGACTTGATTCTCTCTGATGAAAGGGTGACGAAGACTTGTAGATGAAAAGTGACCTGTTGCTATAAGATGAAAGGGCGACAAAGAGTTGTAGCTGAAATGTCCCGTGTTACTCTATGATGAAAGGGCGACGAAGAAAGGTGACTCGTTATTCTATAGTATAAAACAAAATAATCAGTGTTCCCTATGCTCTATCATATCGAACAAAATAATCATAACCTAGTTTCAATCATACTCCATATATTATGTAATTGCTTTACTTAATACCCTTTTTTCTAACTCCTCTTTAAAGAATTCATAAAATGTTCAGTTATATGTGCGTTGCTGTGACATTCCTTTTTTGTGCCTAGACATGTGGCTTGCGCAGAGCTTGGTTCATTTTACGAGATTTTTTCCTCGTCAACATTTTTGCAGATACTTCTCTCCAAAACTGCGCAAAGATGTATTGACCTTCCATTCCAGACCTGTGACAAACAAGAGAGTAAAGTATTTTTATTCTGATGGTTGAGTGGCATTTTTATTACACTTGAATTATAATTACATATATCATGTACCATATAGATCTCGAATATAAAATATACTTCCATAGAATGTTGTCAATTGATAATATTTGTAGGCCTGCTCGTTATTTCTCGTTGTTATCTAGATCTAATATCCAATCAATGTTCCTACTAGTTTCATAATCACCATTACAAAATTTAGCGCTTTGTATAACTAGTTTTAAATTCAATATAATTTTACTAAGAAAAATGTCTCCATCACTCTATTATACGTATGCGCATAATAATGTTCTAAACAAAAATGTCAAGCCTAATTACGAAAATTCGAATAACAAAATTCATTGTCTTTTGTTTGACAATGATTATCACTACTTCATGTACTTTCATCATGTCCATACTCATCATCATAAACTTGTTTCTGCAAGATTTTCTGTTTCAGTTAGCCTCTAAATAACCGAAAATTAGGCTCTTTCCTATCCACGAGTAACATTATTTATTTCTATATTACGTGTCCGTGTGGCACTGCGCGTGGGACTGTTGTAGCTTCAAACTTCCGAAAAATAATTACGACAATTTACATCTAAGCATCATTAAAAAAGATCTAGGCCTAACATATATGAAGTTGTCGAATTCTAAACTTCTCTTGTCCTTATTTACTTTTGATGCTTAATATTGGATATCTGCCACTGTCTGCAAGTGTCATCGAATATCAAATAAATGTCACTATTATCTACTAGTTTCATTATCAAATTTAGCACTTTGTATATTTTATAACTAGTTGGTCTGTTCTCATATCTATAAAAAAAAAAATTAAGATCCTTTTACTAAGAACTATGTTGCCATCACAGCATTACATAGGCGGTGCTGCACCATCCCGAGTTTGCTCAATCTCGATATTTTAGCCCGATCCGCCCTCATCGCGATGAATCTCGAGATTCAAGAGACCCCGTCTCCACCATCGCAAGAAGAGCGATTCCTGCTCGAGCGAGGCATCGATGCATTTTGGTCTGACGCCGTGAATAAATAATCCCGAGTGCGTCTGCACCTGGGAATTAGCGCGATAATTCGTAAAATAGCGCGCTATTTTGCAAATAATCCCAAGTTGACTTGGGATTGCAATCTCGAGATTAATCATACGAACTAGCGCGATAATTGCGTCTCCATTACAAATAATCTCGAGATTGTTCAGATCAGGATAATTTGCCGGATCAGAAATAGCGCGCTAATTTGAAAACTCGGGATGGCCGGTGCAGACGGCCCTTACATGTACATGCATGTGGATGTTGCTCTACATACAATGTAACATCCAAAGTACGCAATTTGAATTGCAGCAATCAATTAGTAATGAATGAACACATACATAGTTATATCAGTAAACAAAATTTCAAAAGTGTAGATGATTTTAACTTACCGCGACCATTCAAACGAACGATAAGATCGATGATTCATGATTTATGACGATTAAAAGCGAGAAACATACTGTCGCACGAAAGAATTAAGGAACGAGTGTTAACAACGCAATTTTTGTGAACCGAAAGTCTAACGTCAGAACGCACAAAAGCTAAGGATATCATATAAGGCACATCCTCAACACTTATTCGAAACAATCGAACTATTCCAATTACGTTGAAAATAAGTAACCTCTAGGTGACATTACAGCAATCTTCTTGACATGAAATAATAAATTTTAACTAGCTAGTTTAAGAACAAGCTTAAACTGTCAGGCGCCTATTGGGGACCTAATGTATGAATTTTACCTAAAAATCTTGACACTAAACTTGGCCTAACAACTAGCTCGATAAAATTTAGAGTTTCATTAAAATCATGAAGTGATATTACTGTATTATTACAGGTAAATTATTCTTGTTCATGCATGAGGTTTACCATTTTTTACTCAGGTTGACAGGCTGATAATATATTAAAGCAACGATGTTTCTTTTATCGCAATCTAGACGCCTCCTGCATTATGTAGGTGTTTCTAAGTATTCCATACCTGAAACATAAACACACAAATAGATCAATTTAATTGAAATAATTTGGTTCTGGTAATGATATCCTAATGTTAAAAATTAATCTTGCTATAGATCTACATAAAACAAACATCATTGCCTTGATAATTATGATAATTATAACTTTCACCATATTCAAAACCTTAAATATTTTGTTTCAGCAATGTTTTCTGTTTTGAATAAACTTTGTTTTATCTGTGACCATGATCATTATCGTCACTTCATAATCATCATCATAAATCTTTTGTTTAAGTAAGGTTTTCTGTTTCAGTTAGGATCTAAATGACTAAAAGAAAGTTAGGCTTTTGTCAAGTAGTCTATGATTTTTATCATTTTCCCAACTGTATGCGCCTATGGCCTTTTCCTATCCATGATCGAGTAAAAACCATGGCAACGATCTCTATTATTTATATTATCATGCGTATGGGATTCTGCGAGGGACTTATGGTTTCAAATTGCCGAAAAAGAACTACGAAAATTATTATATGGGCATATTAGATCTAGGCCCTACGTGTATGAAGATGTGGGATTCTAAACCGACTCTTGTCTTTATTCACATTTTGGCACTGAATATTGGATCTCTGTCACTGCTTGTTGCTATCATATATCAAATCAATGTTGCTTCTAATTTTATTATCATCATCATCATCGTCATCATCATCATCAGTTTTATCGATTTGTCTATAATATATTGGTCTAAACCCCCCTTTCGTATTTCTAAAATTCAAGATAATTTTACTAAAAACTATGTATCCATCACCATACGAAATATTAAACTCAAAAGAAACTTGAATTACAGCAATAAGTCAATGATGAATTAAAATATCTAGTTATATCTGTGATTGATGTTTATAAAGAAATTTTTAAAAGAGTGTTAATGATTTTCAACTTACCGCAATCATGCAAAGAACGAGACGATCGATGATTTATGATGTGCATGATAAGTTGATATAGTGACGATTAAAAGCGAAAAACATACGACCGCACGACAGAATTAACGAATGGACGAGTGTTTACAACGGATTTTGCTAATCGAAAGTCTCAAAAAGCAAAAAGCTAAACGAAACAATCGAAATATCCCAATGAAGTTGAAAACAAGTTACCAGTAGGTGACATTACAGCAATCATCTTGACATGAAATAATAAATCTTAACGAGCTAGTTTAAGAACAAGCTTAACCTGTCAGGCGCCTATTGGGGACCTAATGTATGAATTTTACCTAGAAATCCTGACACTAAACTTGGCCTCAACAAACCAGCTCGATAAAATTCATAGTTTCATTAAGATCATGAAGTGATATTACTGTATTGTTCTATAGGTAAATAAATCTGCAGAATTTTGCTCACGCTCATGGGGTTAACTCAGGTCGACAGGCCGAAAACATGAGCAACTTTTTTTCTTTTTACAATCTAAACAGCTCCTGTATCAGTGTAGTGTGAAGATATTTTGAGCATTCCATACCTGAAACACAAACACACAATAAGATCAATGTTAATGAAATAGCTTGGTTTTTATAATGGTTTATTAATCTGATAAATAAATTATGCTCTAGATCTATAATATAAAAAAAACTTCACTGTCTTTTACATTTGACAATGTTCATCATTATTACTTTTTCATTATCATTAACCGCTTTGTTTCAGCAAGGTTTTCTCTTTCAGTTACATTCTAAATAATCTTAATTTTCTTTTATATTTGACAATCATCTTCAATATAATCACTTTCATAATCAGTAAACTTTTTGTTTTAGCGAGGTTTTCTGTTTGTTTGATTCTAAATAAACTTCATCGTCTATCATATTTGACAATGATCATCATTACTTTTATAATGATCATCGTAAACTTTTTGTTTTAGCAAGGTTTTCTGTATCAGATAGATTCTAAATAAACTTCCATTTCTTTCATACTTGACAATATCATTATCATTATAATCACATTCATAATCATTATTTAAAACATTTTGCTTTAGCAAGGGTCTCTGTATCAGATAGATTCTAAATAAACTTCAATTTCTTTTATATTTGACAATAATCATAACTTTCATAATCATAAACCTTTTTGTTTCAGAAAGGTTTTCTGTATCAGATTAGATTCTAAATAAACGTAATTTTTTCGTATTTGACAACAATCATCATTATGATAACTTTCATAATCATCATCACAATCCCTTTTGTTTCAGCGATGATTTCTGTATCAGTTAAATTATAAATATACTTCATCGTCTGTCATATATTAATTAATTTAAATTAATGATCATCATTACTTTTATAATAATCATAAACCTTTTTGTTTCAGCAAGGTGTCCTGTATCATATAGATTCTAAATAAACTTCATGTTCTTTCATATTTGACAATATCATAATCCCTTTCATAATCATCATCATAAAACATTTTGATTTAGCAAGGGTTTCTGTTTCAGTTAGATTCTAAATAAACTTCATTGTCTTTTATATTTGACAATAATCATTATCATTATAATCACATTCATAATCATTATTTAAAACATTTTGCTTTAGCAAGGGTCTCTGTATCAGATAGATTCTAAATAAACTTCAATTTCTTTTATATTTGACAATAATCATAACTTTCATAATCATAAACCTTTTTGTTTCAGAAAGGTTTTCTGTATCAGATTAGATTCTAAATAAACGTAATTTTTTCGTATTTGACAACAATCATCATTATGATAACTTTCATAATCATCATCACAATCCCTTTTGTTTCAGCGATGATTTCTGTATCAGTTAAATTATAAATATACTTCATCGTCTGTCATATATTAATTAATTTAAATTAATGATCATCATTACTTTTATAATAATCATAAACCTTTTTGTTTCAGCAAGGTGTCCTGTATCATATAGATTCTAAATAAACTTCATGTTCTTTCATATTTGACAATATCATAATCCCTTTCATAATCATCATCATAAAACATTTTGATTTAGCAAGGGTTTCTGTTTCAGTTAGATTCTAAATAAACTTCATTGTCTTTTATATTTGACAATAATCATTAATGATTTTCATAATCATCATAAACCTTTGTTTCAGCAAGGTTCTCTGTATCAGTTAGATTCTAAATAAACTCCAATTTCTTTCATATTTGACAACAATCATAGCTTTCATAATCACCATCGTGATTTTTTTTCAGCGAGGATTTCTGTATCAGTTAGATTCTAAATAAACTTCATGTTCTTTCATATTTGACAATATCATAATCCCTCTCATAATCATCATCATAAAACATTTTGATTTAGCAAGGGTTTCTGTTTCAGTTAGATTCTAAATAAACTCCAATTTCTTTCATATTTGACAACAATCATAACTTTCATAATCTCCATCGTGATTTCTTTTTTTTTCAGCGAGGATTTCTGTATCAGTTAGATTCTAAATAAACTTCATCGTTTGTCATATTTGACAATAATCATCATTATAATTACTATCATATCATCATAAAAGGCTTTTCGATTCAGCAACGTTTTCTGTCTACGTTTTTGCCAAGTAGTCTATAATTATCATCATTTTCCCCACTGTATGCACCCATTGCCCTTTCCCATCATCGATCCTTTGAGAAACCATGGCAACGATCTCTAGATCTATTTCTATATTACGTGTGTGGGACTTTGAATTGGACTGTTGTAGCTTGAAACTGCCGACCAAGAATTACGAAAATTGTCATCTGGGCATATAAGATCTAGGTTCTAACATATATGAAATTGTGGAATTCTAAACTACTATTGCCCTTTTCCAACTTTTGACATTGAGTATTGGATCTTTGTCACTCCTTTTAGCTATCATTGAACGATGCATCCAGTCTCACTTATATTGGACTTATTGAGGATTACCTAAGTAATTCTCAATGGGCATATATTTTCGGACTGTGCACTGAACCACTTTCTTGTCTGTGAAGAAATGTACGGTAATTCGAAAATTTACGAATATACTTACCATCCCAAATTGAAATATACGATTTAAGAACGGAAAAATAAATCAAACGAAATATGAACGGGGGAAAAAAAGAAATGAAACTCACCTTGTAAACATACGAAATGGTAATTTCAACGAGGACAAACGTGATGTCCATTTTCGGATGCGAAATCGAGTATCGAATATTGTTGACGTTTTGCGTAAATTTCACCAGCCAAAATCTTGGCATGGTAAAGTATTTTTATTCAGGGGCGGTGCCAGGGAAATTAGGGGCAAGACTACCCAAAGCCAAAAGTTTTCATCAATCCAATGCTAGTCTATTTATCGACCCAAAACTTGAATGCTTGAATATCGTTCTTCTTTATTCGTTTTTTCCCCCTCTTTTGTGTGTTGATTTTTCATCGGGAATGAAGCCCTGTGCCCCATCCCTGTGGCACCGCCCCTGTTTCAGACATAAACGAACAATCCTACAAGAATAGTCTGAAACAGTAAAAGCGTTACCACCTTTTTATACAAAAAAGTTGTAAAGCTTTCGGCGAACAATAAACATTTGAAAAAAATATGAAATTGAATTTCATTACCCGCAGGTGACAACACAGCAATCTTCTTGACATGATACATTAAATTTTATGGAAAATGGCTAAAGAATAAGTTTCGACCAGGCGCCTATTCTACGCCTACAGGGGGGGGGGGGCTAATCAACTTACGCTACAAATCCTGGCACTAAAACCTAGACTTAACCAATTTCCATAAAATTTAAAGTTTCATTAAGACCATTAAGTGATATTGCCGTATTGTTCTACGGGTAAACTGACTCACTCATACAGCAACGTTTGATCAGTCTCAGCATGTTCATCTGTCCTCTTTTTTATTGTGTCGTCATGCATCCATGATCCAAGTGACACAAATTCAGCAACATTACAAATTTTCAAAAGATCCTATAAAGAAATATTTCTCCAAAGCTCCACAAACATGTCTGTCCGCTGATAGTCAGAAAATTATAAAGTTCAAATTGATATAAAGCAGGGGCAGAACAACCGTCCAGAGACCCATCAACAAACCTCCCGTGAGCTGGGGCTGAGGTTCGGATTAGCCTCGGCGAAGCTCTGCCGTAAAAATGGTGTCTTGTCCGCACACAATAATTGAAGACTTTCTGTCCAAGAAAAAATTTGTAAGGTCATTCTGTATATCTCAAGTTCTTCCTGTTGATATTCCAATGTATAAGGCTTCGCCAACTGCCAAATATATCTTATTAGATATAAATTATATCCCATTTGAGTAGCTTCGGTATCACTATTAGACCTGTTGTGCCTGTCCTCGGGGAGAAAGGATTCTGCTTGGTCACGTGACTTAAAATATGATGCATTAATTTTGGTGAGATGGATGCAGTTGGCGCCAATAACGCAACATGCACCTGTGCAGTGCAGCGAGGAATGTATCGCAAGGAATGTTTTTTACATATTCTCCGTTCTTCGTGTCCATAGTCTACAAATGCAGCCTTCTTATCTGAAGCCACCAAGTCTCATCGGCTGCACTTCTCATTGAGGTTACGGCATTGGAAGGGTGTGGTATTTTGGCAGTACTGAAGTTGACGATGAATGAATTAAAACACATGCCTGCATGGAATCGAGTCTTTATTGTTGAAATGTGCGTCGTTTATTCCATTTCATCTTCATTTCAAGATTTCGGAACGAATTTTGGATAACTTGCGAACTTCCGCAAATCCGTCAAAACTGCGGAATTGAATAAAACAAACAAAAAAGGATTGTGAATACCAGAACAATAAGGATTATAAATATAAATAAAATAAGTTGTCACAAACCTACGCAATACCTGCATTATGATGCCAAAATTATCCTGTATCAAAGTGTTGCTTCAGGCTGACAATGATTTGAACAGATTAAGAAAAATCAGAAAAATAAAACACTAAAGATTTGATCAAACTTGGACAAGGAATACCGAAGTTATATATAATGACACGATAAAGATTTGCCGCACTATTTCGGTGAAACAGTTCTATGTATTTCTTCAATATTCAATAAGCAAATTTATGTCTTATCCTTACTTGCTCTTTTGTATTTTATTATGAAATAAATTAATAATTTATTATGTTTAATAAAATTTTATCACCCAAGAATTATCCAAAGAATTATTGCATTATAGATATTTTTGCTGCAACTTATTTCATTATGACTATGAGGGAGACATATCATACACACATGAAAATGTGAATTATGGTTTCATGTAATAACATAAGACAAGAGAAACTGGGGACATTACATCAGCTCACCTAATGAATATACATGACGAGTTCATAAAACGTATCGCAAAAATATTGCCAATATTTATAATCAATTAACTTATTTGTTTTCAGATGTTGATGAAATTTTAAGCATTTTGCTCAGAGAATTTTACTTTGTTTATTCAAATATGATTATTTTCCACAGGAGTACCCCTTTAGGTCTGCTTAGAAATATATGCAGAACGTAATCTATTTAAGGTGGATGAGTGGCTGAGTACGGTTGATAAATGATTAGACCTGCTCACAAAATTTATGAAATAAGTCACAATATTATGGAATACAGTAAAATGTGAAATGGGCATATAATATCAGCCCATTTTTTGATAATACATATTCATGACGGATTGCATTCAACTATTAATGCTAAACTTTTATTTCAATACAAACTTTTTGTTGTCAAAATGTCATATTTTCAACTTAAACTTTTATTTTATTTATTTACAAATAGATATGTTTAATCTGAATATATGACAGTTGGCTGAAATCATTCAACCTTCGCAAAATGTATTTATTACGTGGTCCTTGGCACTGATGATCTTTTAGATTAAAGCAGTAGCCAATCCTGGAAAAGGTTAAACAAATATGATTTCATATTATAAAAAATATATAAATGAGATGATATCAGCTAGGCTAGCTCATTGTATATTTATGAAGACATGCTTAAAATTATTTTAAAATAACACTGCAACCTTATATAACTTCAACATCAATCATCTGATGTCGATCAAAGTTTTAGTGTTTTTTTTTTTGTGTGTATGATGATTTTATTATGTTCAATAAACCTTTTTTCAGCCTGGAGTATCCCCATGAAGAGATTGGAAGAGTCGGGTTGATGGAATTATGGGTTTAAAATATAATAAAATAATTGTTAGTGGCATGGCTGGGTGAAGTGATGACAGTCCGCACGTGCCGAACACACTTTATCCGTAAAACCGTGTCTACACGCTGCATCGGCTCGCGGTTCAGAACCGCGAGCCGATGCAGAATCGGCTTTTTTACTACGTGTAAACAGAAACCATGACGTACTTCAAAGCGCACGGATCCAGCGTTGTCTTTATTATGACGTATATTGTTGGTGCGAGTATCATTTCAGGTTTTTGCCACGCGAGCCGATTCTGCACCGCGAGCTGTAACAGCGTGTAAACGCGGTGCAAGATAAACCAAAAGCCGAATCTGAACCAAAAGCCGATCACATGTAAACACGGTATCTATGTCGTGAAATTTACCTCTTTTTTAATTAGCGCTTGCTGGCATCCGTGAAAGGTACACATTTCTCTGGTAGATCGCGAAATTGAAATACCTCGCTTGTTATCTCATAAATTTACTGGCAGCTAACTACGATCTAGAATTCGGGCACGTGAGATCGAGGAATGCGGAAGAGAGGGGGAGGGGCAGTGGCTGCAACAATTAAGGCGAGGGGGTGCATGAGGTAATTGCCCCCTCCGAAATTTTTGATAATTAAAAAAGATGTAGAGTTAATCCATCCTCCCTTGCCCCTAAACATTTTCCTTTGTCCTTCACTGCCCCCAACTTGAAATAAAATCCTGGTGCCGCCACTGAACAGATGAAAATGTTAAGTCAAGAACCGCACGTTTTACTTAAGTATAAAAACAGGCATTACAAACTATTGGATTTTCACGGATAATTTTTTTTTTAATCGTTCTCTCAATTTTGAGAACTTAAATAATCCCCAAAACAAAAATATCTCTTGCTTTCTGAATTTTGCTGTAACCTCAAGCACAATTGTTGACTTTTGTAAGATGGTTACAAATCATTACATGTTTTTATTATCCATTTAATATCATTTCAAGGTTGTACCACTTTGGGGAAAGTATGTCGAATTCACGATATTGCCCAGACTGCCTCAAATTCTGAAAAGGTCATAAAAATGGTATAATCAATGTGGATTTGGCGCTTTAGAAATACTCTCTATTGTTATTATTATTATTATCAACTTGAAGGAAATGATCCTTTAAAAAAAAATTAAAAAATGATTAGTCAGGATGGCAGTCTTTCATTTTAACGCCATCTGAGATTTGAACATATTTTTTAGGTGCAGATATTTTAAATCTTGTGTCTTATCAGATGTGATTGTAAAACGTGTTCCCTATTTTTTCCCAATTTATCGGAGTGGACATATGGAACTCTTGCCCCCTTTCTGATCCGGTCAATAATGTCTTCTGGTTAAACTTGGATTAAAAGTCTTACTGTATCGCACAATTATTTTACTTTGAATTCAGTGTTCAAGAAATAAGTTTCACCGTCTTTCTTAATTCAATGTAAAGGTAAATTAATCATTGTATTTTAAATTCACCCTTCGAGAAATAAAATTCATTATCTATCTTCACGATTCAATGGAAATGTAAAATGCATTTGACCATTGCCTCGACATGCTTATGTGTCCTTTATATTAACAAAATTTGGTTGTGTCAAGTAACCAAAAAAATATATAAATTCACTTCATGCCTAATAATATTTCATAAAAATAAAAGATTCAAATAATAAACTAACCTCTTTGTTTGCCTTTCAGATGACATTAATTGTCTAAACTTGTAGGATGAAACTGATAAAGGTGGAATTGTAGCCCTCATCCAAACAACTAGAACGATTGAGCTGATAATGAGCTGTGATTACAGCGCGGATGAATACAAATCTTCGTATTCAAATCATGCGGTCTTGAAAGTCGGCGGTGCAGTACAAAAGGTGTTTATTCCGACGTAGCAACAATTAATCGTGGTATGCTATCCCATAGAACGTTAATCCATGATTAATCCAGCCAGTCAAGCTGTCACTAGACGCCATGGGCTAGTACTGCATTTCATAAATGGGGGAGGGGCACGAAAAAAACTAATTATCTTCCAGAAAGGAGACATCACGGATATTCAAGAATTATATAATTTCCTTCTTTTTTGAGGGCCGGATCCCCCCCACCACTCCATTAGGAAGAGAGAGCGTAAGCATTGACCCTGGACAGAACGTTGTTTCATCAATATATTATATTGATATTATATTTTAGTATCTTTATATACAATTTCGGAAAGTAGCCTTTATGAAGAATACATTAATTTTGTCGCAGGCTTTTCAATATATTCCCCCTTTGTATTCTGCTAAACAATTGATAAATATTTATGGGGTTATTTCCTTCCCCCTTCAGCCCCCTACCAACGTGGCGTCGTCCCAGGGCGTCGTCTATGCACTTTTTTGTTCAGTCGGATAAATAATTAAATTCGAATTGAGTAAAACGGTCATTTGAAAAGACAACACTACCAAAAGACATGTTTGAGGTCGAAATATTCTTGTCACCTGTATTTTCACTGGTCATTATGGGAGGGGGTGTATTTCATAAAACAAATAGTCAATGGTTTTTAATAGCAAATTGGCTCTGAGCCAATGGGGTGCATGGATTTTAGTAGCTTGTAACAATCACTGATTTTATTTGTTTCGTGAAATGCTCCTCTGATCAGTGAAACTTACATTGTTGTTGGCATGATTATAACAAATACTTTTTGACCCATCACAGTACCTTGCAACAGCTGTGTAGCATTCTTACGTCAAGACTTGTTATGTTGTTAATTCATTGATAATGATATGGATTAATAGATTCAATTCAATAGAGTATTAGTCTGGGCAACTTGATATATTTAAAAGGAACACTGGGGGAATGGAAAGAAAAAATATTACTTATAGAAAAAACGTAAACAAATCAGACGTTTGGATCGTTTACATCCCTGTTTTATTGAGAGAAAAAAATGGCGCTATCTTTTAGGTCATCTAGCTGACTTGCTCCCCATCCTTAGGCGGAACCAGGGGGCGAGGGGTTCGGGCCCCCCTATTGGCGAAGCAAAAAAAGGAGGAGAAAGAATAAAATAAGGTGAGACTTGGAAAATATTTTTTTTTAATCTTTCATGCCATTATATAAAATTGTCGCTCGCGCGTCGCGCTAGCAAATACATGTATATATCTTGCTCAATAAATAGGCCGATATGGAGCCTAAAATGTCAAGTTTTGAAGTCAATATTCAAAACTTATTTCAGCTAGGGCATCGAGCTTTCATTATTTTGTTTCATTTACAAATTCAAATGTCCGGTTTATTGTTTAAGTATCAACATTTACAACGCGCTGCGCGCTCGCATTATTTGATTTGTAAGTACATATTCTTTTCGTGTATTCCATAAAGCTATCAAAATATCAATTTTTAGGTTTGACTGTCAAAACATATCAGCTAACGCTACGCGCTAACATTTTTTTTTGGTCAGTAATACCTTGGTCACATTTGCTCTACGGCGGCCGTACGGCGAGTCGAAAACAGTCGTTTTATTCATTTTTATTCAAACCACCGATATGTAGCTGGTACAAACAAAATGTTAAAACGGCCGCCGTAGAACAAATGTGACCAAGGTATTATGCATACCTCTTTTTTATAAAAACAACTACTTAAAATCCCCTTTTCACCACACCTTATCAAAAATTTCCGATCGCGATTTGCGCTTGCATTGTTTAAAATATATATTAACCCATGCATCCTATTCATAATTACAAAAGTGTTTAAAATTATCAGTTTCCCAGGCCTTAATATAAAACAATTTCGCGCTCTCATTAGTTTTATTACATTAATAAATAAGATAACATTTTCATGAATTTAAATTGTCACTTTTTCAGAAAGGAATATCGACTACTATTATGTAGCCCTAAGGACGAAGAATAGGAAGATAGTCGTCAATTTTCATATGATGACAAAATGTCCTTACAATGTCCCGGTCGTAGGTCAAAATAATAGCAAAATATCAGCTCGCGCTTTGCGTTCGCAACATTTATTAGGTACTATCATTGGCGGAAATCCCAGGGGGACAGGGGGGTCGCGTCCCCCTACCCAAAATAGTAAGGGGGACAGAATATCAATTGTCCCCCCTACTATTTTTGGTCTTTTATGATGGAAAGAAATACATCAATAAAAATCGAAATTATACATGTATTTTGGAGGAGAAAAAATTAAAAAAAAGGGGGAAAGAAAGAAAAAAGAAGGGGAAAATGGAGGAAAAATGAAAAGAAAAAATAAGAGGAGGGAGACGAGTGAATAAAATAAGGTCAAGGGATGACTTGGAAAATGATTTGAAAATATATTTCATGTCACTATATTAAATAGCCTGTTCGACGAAATACATATCGTGTTTAATAGGCTGATATGTAGCTTAAAATATCAAGTTTTGAAATATACAATGCATATATTTTAGCTCGAACATCGAGCTTTTATTATTTTGTTTGATTTACAAATTGCTCTGTAAAATGTCATTTTTTTGTGTGAATATCATTTGCAGCTTTTTGCGCTGTGCGCTCGCTTTATTAATGTAGGAAAAGACAAAATTTCCCATCTTTTTTCATGATTTACAAAACATGAATAGAGTGTCCCATTATTCCATTATTAGGTCTGAAATCTCAATTTTTTCACTCGCGCTTCGCGCTCGCATTAATTGTTTAGTTTTATACCTATATGATTACAAAAAGTGCTTAGAATGTCAACTTTTTAGGTCGGAATGTCAAAGAATTTTCAGCTCGCGCTTCGCGCTCGCATTATTTAAAAGTTGAAATATGTATCGTCTTAATGGCTAACTGTAAAACGTCCTTATCAGGTCCCTTACACATCAAGCCAGAACCGCTCGCAGTAATTATTTAGCTACATACGCATCTTGTTCACACACATTGCCCAGAATATTCAATTTTCAGGACAAAATACATGAAATTCGAAAAAAAAATTCAGCTCGCGCTTCGCGCTCGCACTATTTAAATATGGCTTATGAGATTACTACACCTTTTAATGTTTTTTTTTTTAGAAATGACTGTTAGGACATCGGCGTTTTGCCCCCACCCCCAATTTTTCACGACCAAGAAACAAAAAGAGAAAAGGAAAGGGATAAGGGTGAAATATAAAGCAGATTATTTTCCAAATGTCATGTCAAAATCTATCACAAACTTTGATTTTTGTAATGAACATCTTTGAAATTTTTGCTCGCTCGCTTCGCTCGCAACTTCTTATTAATTTTACGTGATACGCCGTATCAAGCCCCCTCAAAATTTTTGGCTCATTACGCCACTGGGACAACCCTTTCAAAGAAAACAAACAAAAATCAACTTTGAGCGGCCGATCGGGGAGAATATGGGTGAAAAAATTGGCGGGAGCTGGATCCGCCCCTGGTCCCCCCTACCTTCGGGGAGAGATTTCCGCCCCTGGTCCCCCCTACCTTCGGGGAGAGATTTCCGCCCATGGGTACTATCAACATCCACTTTACAATTCCGACACAGTGCTTGAATAAGTGCTTAAATTGACCCTTTTCAGATCGGAATATCAAATATTTTGAACTCGGCGCGCTTCGCGTTATTGATTTTCATGATTAAAAAAAATGAATTTAGAATGCCTAGACTCTAGGTCTAAGTCATAGAGATATATATCTCTATGGTCTAAGTCTAAAACACGCGCACACATGTTTAATTAATATATCCTGTTCATGATTGCAAAAAGTGCTTAGAATGTCCCTTTTTAGGTCGGAATGTTAAAAATGTTCAGCTCGCTCTTTGCGCTCGCACAATTTCATTGTTGAAACATGTACCGTCTTCATGGCTAACTGCAAACAACCCTTAACAGGGAGTTTCGATCAGGACAGAACGTATATCAAATATTTCTGCTCGCAGTAATTATATAGTTACATACGCATCTTGTTCAGGTTCACAAACATTGCCCAGAATGTTTAATTTTCAGGACAAAATACTAGTACATGAAATTTCCAAACATTTTATCTCGCGCTTAGCGCTTGCACTATTTGAATACAAAATGTAGGGCCTATGGGATTATTATATATTTATGTTGTTTTATATAGCTAAGTGACTGTAAGGACTACCCTTCAAAGAAAAAAAATAATATGACTTTGAGTGGCCGAACATGGAAAATTTAGGTGGAAAATATTGCCCCCCCCCTCCTATTGGTGAAATCTGGATCCGCCCCTGTATGAGTATTGTGATTATTCCTCTCTCATTTTGGGTTTCCTATCCAATTTTCTTTCTTATATTCCTATTCTTTTGTAGTCTGTGTTTTTCTCCCTTTCCTTTCGCGGCCTTTCATCTGACGATATTATAGGTATACATTTTCAGTTCATATAATTCTTTCAACAGTTATAAAAAGATAACAATTTTGATAATATCATGTGTGTTAATAATTATGTTGGGAAATGTTTGTTTAATGTTATGTAATGTTAAACAAGGTGGTTCACAAACCAAGTCTCGCCTGATTTTGTGATCAATAATATATGCAGCAGGGGCGGATCCAGCTTTCGCCAATAGGGGGGCCGAAAAATATTTTCATCAACATTTTTCTCGATTGGCCGCTCTAATTCTGATTTTGTTGTTGTTTTTTAAAGGGTAGTCCTAACTAAAGACTGAAGTTTTATTTTTTTTTGTTATAAACAAGATAATGTATCTCATAATGCGAGCGCGAACTCAAATTCTTTGATTAGACTTGAAGATTCTGAGCAGTTTTTATAATCATGAACAAAGATAAGTATCAAACTAAACAATGCGAGCGCGAAGCGCGAGCCGAAATTTTAATATAGTTACGTGAAAAGTGACTCAACTAGGACTGCTTTTAGTGATTAATGACGAGGATACAAGTATCACCAATTGAATGATGAGAGTGAGAAACGCGAGCTCAAAATTTTTGATATTCCGACCTGAAAGTTGGACAGTCGAAGTGCGTTTTTATTTAAATAAAGAACAAGCTGTGTGTCTCAAACTACAATTAAATGCGAGCGCGAAGCACGAGCTTAAATTCTTGATATACTGACATGATAAAGAGCATTTAAAGAAATTTTGGTAAGAATTTCCAAAGAGGATAGCTATCTCACAAATGAAACAATGCGAGCGCGTAGCGCGAGCTTAAAATTTTGATATATATTAACAATTTGGGTAAATCAAACAAAATAATGAAAGCTTGATGTGCGAGCTAAAATATTGTGTGCAAATTGATTTCAGAACTGGATATATTAAGTGCCATTTAATCCTCTTGAATGAGATTCATTACACAAACAATGCGAGCGCGATCGAAATTTTTTAATATAAAGTCTATTTTTCAATTCTTCCCCTCACCTTTTTCTTGTTTCCTTTCGGGGTCGGGCCGGCCGTTACGAAGCTGTAAATTACACATGGGTATAATACCTCTTTCTTACTTTTCTTTCTGTTTTTCATTGTTTCTATCAAGTTAAAGACTACTCTTTTTTATGCAGGTTGCCAAGAAATAGGGGGGTCCGGGGCCGGCTCTGCCCCCTCCTGGATCCGCGCCTGTGAAATATGATCTTGTGACCCCTTGATGACCTTTGACCTTACCGTCCTAAAGAACACACCTGTGGTAATGCCCAAGATCTTTTGTACGGAATATAAACACAATTGATGCATATATAAAGAAATGAGAGCAAGTTGAACAAAAACTTGAACAAGAATGTCGCTAAGGCGAGCACATAATACGCCCGCCTGTAATGCGGAAAATGGAGTTATTGGTCAAGCAGGAAAAGTGGAAAGTGGCGACTTCACCTATGACCTTTTGACCTCAAAATCAATAGGCTTCCTGGGATCCATGCTGGTATCATACACATCAAATTATATGAGCCTAGATTAAGTTAAACTAAAGTTATCGCGTTCACAAGGGCTTCAAAAGGGTAAGATGAAAACGTCACTGTGACCTTGAACTTTGACCTCAAAATCAATAGGCTTTCTGGGATCCATGCTAGTATCATACACACCAAATTATATGAGCCTAGGTTAAATTAAAAAAATATCACTGTGACCTTGACCTTTGACTTTTTGACCTCAAAATCAATAGGCTTCCTGGGATCCATGCAAGTATCATACACACCAAATTATATGAGCCTAGGTTAAGTTAAACTGAAGTTATCGCATTTACAAGGAAAAGTTAACGGACGGATGGATAATACAGACAATACGTCTCGTATCATGGGCGTATAAAAAAGGTTGGACATGACCTCATATCATTTGACCTTCTGACCCCTAGATGACCTTTGACCCATCATCTTCATGAACTCACATGTGGTATTACCCAAGTATAATTTGTACAAAGTGTTAACATAACTGATACTTAAATAAAGAGAAGAGAGCAATTTGAACAAAAACTCGACCTTTTGACCCTTTGATGACCTTTGACCCCACCGTCCTCAACAAAACACATATGGCATTAACCAATGATAATTTGAACCAAGTGTGATAAAAATTATGCAGAAATAAAGAAATGAGAACAACTTGCACAAAAACTTGATAAAAGGATGAGCATGATTAAAATTGATGCAGAAATAAAGAAATGAGGGCAAGTTGAACAAAATCTCCAAAAAAAGATGAACATGACCTCATATCATTTGCCCTTTTTGACCCATAGATGACCCCATCATTCTCATAAGGTCACATGTGGTATTACCCAATGATCATGTACCAAGTATGAACATAATTGATGGAAAATTAAATAAATGAGAGCAAGTTGAACAAAAACTTAAACATTTTTAACAGACAAAAAAAAAATAACAGACCAACAGGAAAAGTGATTACTAGGTCTCTGCTTAACTTAAGTTTCAGGCGAGACAAAAAGGGATCGTACTCTCTTGTATTTGTTATTGAAATATGGAAATCAAATCTAGTAAGAACAAATAATTCCATATTGCAAATATGATGATTATACATGATTTACTCATAATAGATCGGCATCTGTCAAATATATATTCGGAAATGCATTTAGACAAGTATTGTATTCTTGGCGAAAATGGCAAATGATTACGAAACATACAGACATTTACAATGTACACAGCTGCATGATTACAAACTAACATATCATAAAAATGTATATATATATATTTGATTTACAGAGTTTTCTCAAAACACAAAACAAATGTAAACCTTGTGAAGGTACGATATATTTCTTTACATCATTTTCCATTTTCCTATACATCTGAAGTAAAATGCAAATGTAATATCAAGAAAGAGAAAAAAATCAAATTCAATGAGTTATATAATGATTAAGGTAACATGAATATAAATGCAACTGCTCCAAATACCTCGCAAAAAGGAGTAACAGAATAACAAAACTAAGATATAAATATAAATTGTTAATGGCTTTATATGTTAAAAATTTGCTTCATACATGGGAAACAATGATTTTTTTTACATATCTATTGAACTGCTAATTAAAGGATTTAAGTGATTATTTTCCTAAAACTACTTTTGTTCAAATTGAACAAATTGTACTGATGTACTAACAAATTGTATTTTCTAAATTATTATTATTATTGTCATTTCCTATTTATAAAATTATAGTTAAGTCATTGTTGTAAATTATTGTTAAAATTGTTAAACTGAACACTTCAAAGCATTACAAAATATGTTTAATTTTTGACCCTGCACCAAAAGCATTGAGACAAACCACATAATATGTACTTTGTCCAGAAAAGGGTTCTATGAACTTTATTACATTTTAACATAATGGGTTGTAAGGATATTTCTTTTATATATATCACACAAAGTCATTTACAATGGCCTGTTATCAATGACAAACACGATATTTCTATTGCAAATTTGCTTTCAGCTAATGATATGTCAGGATTTTGGTAGCTTATCACAACAACTTGTTACCTGTCATCAAACAAAGTTTGACGAAACAGGGCTCATATTTTTTACACTTTGATTGCACTTTATCCTATTCATAATACAAATGAAATACATGTAATTTTGAATGGTAAATTGCCAATTCATCTACTGCCAACTCGTCCACTCACCACATGGTCTACCTTCATTTAGTCTTATGCCATTCCGTTCATCAACATTTCGTCTAACAACCATTTGGTCCCATAACTATTTGGTCCAATCATCACTTCGGCTAATTACCAATTTAACTTGTCTATGACCATTTCGTCTCATAACCAGTTGGTCAAACATTCGATTAATTTTCAGTCATTTTTTTCCCAATTAACCCTTAGTCTATATTAGACCAAATGGCTATTGGACCAACAGGTTATTTGACGAAATGATGAGTGGACGAAATGGCAGTTTGACCATGTGGATATTGGATGAACTGATGGTAGGCCAAATCATAGAAGACAAGATGGCAATAGGATGAATTGGCATTAGACCAAATGAAAATAAACCTTCTGTTTCACGATATAATAACATCAGACTTATGATGTAAAATGTATGCTACATGTATAATATGCTATAATGGAATTATCAAATTAAAAAGATTAAAATATACATAAATCTTTCCAAAATCTGATGCAAATTATGGAAAATGGCACTGGTGAAGCTTCTTCGTTCCATAAAGTTGAAAATAATGTGAGCCCACCTGCCATATATTCTGGACAGCTAAATCTGAATAATATTCAGGTATAAATTCTATTACAAAAAATAAAATAGAGCACAGTGAATGTTCAGACTTGTTTCCTCTGCTGATTATAAAAGATTTTGATTATATATGCCTTTAACTGACCATTATACAACAATGAGGTTACCATACATTCAGATACATGCTTAGGTGATTCCTTATCGAATTCTTGTTCAAGATAGTGGTCTGACAATAGTTTTCTTACCTTAAACTGCTGTTGATTACTTTCTATTGTGATCTTTAAATTGGCAAGATTGTTTAAAAAAGGCAGATATTCCAGGATAACACTCAACACATTTTGCACAGGGAGCCATTTATATTCCATCTTTAAGAGTTGAAGCTTGTTTCCTTTTTTTATGAGTAACATTTGTAGATAATAAAATCTCCTTCCTGATAACTGAAAATGTTATGAACATGAGTTGTAGCTTACAAATAAAAATCCGAACGTCTCATACAGTAATATTAGTAATGTTAAAATAATGTCAATACTGAGGTGTTATTTGGAAACGATATAACTCCACCATATCTTCTTTTATTCATTAGGATCATTTTGATTTACATACTAAATGAATTTGAAAAAAAAATGTTACTTTGAAATACATGTAGTAAAAAAAATTGATCTATACTTTGAAAAGACAACACTGCATGACTTGAATTATAATTCTTATCCAAAGTATTTTAAATAGTGAAATTCTGAGCAAATATTTGAAAACGATATCAAACAATACCAGCGTTTCCGAGTAATTATCATGCTTTGATATACATATTTCAGGTTGACTACGATATTTTAAAAATTTTATGCTAACAACATTTTCTTTGTGTCTTTAACATCAATTGTTGAGTTGCAAGTTGAATAATGGAGAACATATGATAATTTTTTATTTATTCACATTACCTTACCATCGCGCGCCCTGTAAACAAGGAGCGAAATTTGCGATGCTCCGCAACCCATGGTCACATTCCACATTCAATCAAGAACACAGGCTGATGGGAATGGGGTTTCTTCGGTCTCAAGATTAACCCCGCGTGGGCGGATCGAGCTGGAATCTTGATAATAATATAGGATTTGTATAGCACACGTATCCACCTTGCTAGGTGCTCAAGGCGCTCCTATATCACCCCGGCTAAGCTAGGCTACCGATTCCAGTGCGCACAGCTTTCTGAGGAATTACTTCCTGCCGGTACCCATTGACCTCACCTGGGTCGAGTGCAGCACAATGTGGGTAAATTTCTTGCGGAAGGAAAACACGTCATGGCTTGGAATCGAACCCACGTCCTTCAGATTGAAAGACGAGAGCCTTAACCACTAGACCACGATGCCCCCACTTGATAATGAGCAATCTCAAGCTGATGGAGCAGCAGTTATATATTCCTCATAATTATGCCACAGTAGCTATTTACATATAATGAAATATACATAAAAAATGTAAGAACACTATGAAATTATGGTATGAAACATATGGCAGGTTGCAGAATATATCCCACTTTCTCAATTGTCCAATTCAAATCATCGGTAACCATCAAATACCAGTGTAGCTTTCATAAAATTTGCAAAATCTTCAATGCATGGATCTATCATGATGGTCTAAAAATACACCTTCCGTGAGACAATCTGGTCCGTATTCTGAAGTCGCGTTTGACTTGAACCATAGTCTAAGGCTGGTCTAAAATTATGGGAAGCCAAAAACTCAAAACTTCTGCTTAGTTATATTGCATATTTCTTGTATTTACTATTTTGATTCCCTTTGCTTTCATAATGAAGAAAATATTTCAGGTATCATTTTGAGACAGTTCTCAGTAATTTTGGTGTCATAAGAGTTAATAAATTTAATATGTACGAATAGATTTGTGCCCGATTGGCTCTCCATAGTTTAGCTACAACTTTAAACCCGGGTTTAATTTAAACCTGACTTCAGAATACGAGCCTAAGTGTCTGCTAGTGCTGGGCTATATATCAATATTATCGAAATTGTAAGAATACTGAATATTTGATAATGATTTTATAGCAGTAACACGATATCTCGAAAATAATGTTGATTGTGAAAACTTAATCACTATTCATTGACCCCAAATGGTGCTCTGTATTGCTTTAAACCAATTCAAAAGTTCGT
The DNA here is from genome assembly GCF_037042905.1 of Lytechinus pictus. Classification (NCBI taxonomy): domain Eukaryota; kingdom Metazoa; phylum Echinodermata; class Echinoidea; order Temnopleuroida; family Toxopneustidae; genus Lytechinus; species Lytechinus pictus. The sequence goes on from NC_087258.1 coordinate 18,886,213, forward strand.
AAGTAGGTACCGTTACTCAAATGACCGTTTTTCATGGATAAGCACTAATAAAGGTGTTACTTTCATTCCCCTTTTCTCTCAGAATTGCAGCTCATAATGAATGTATATAATGAATTTTAAGACTTGGCAATATATCATGTTACAGGCGATTTTTTGCTGCCGACAAACGACTAACACTGAAATCAAATATCCACCAGCACTAGTATCTATTTTCCTTTCAGTCATGGATATCTTCAAAAGGAAATTATGGGGTTCCTTCTTTCATAGATCACAGATATCACTCAGAGGCACATGGCGACAGAAAAATTGGAATCGGAGCAGATAAACTGGGCCCCATCTTACAAAGAGTTACCATTGATCCAATCAATCATAACTCTATGGAAATCCATCAGTGTCATAATTTTTTCTTTATGAAATTTTCACAATGTCCTTTGAAAACAAAGAGAAGCATACTGAATTGTCAAGAAAACAGTTAATGTATGAATATACCTCAAAACTAGAAAATATTTTGAAGAAACATGTATTTTAGATGTTGACGTTGCTGGATTTCCATAGTTGTGTACGATTAGATCAATCATAACTCTTTGTAAGATGGGGCCCTGCTGGTCTCCTGTTGGCATGGTTCTTTGTGTCTTAATATTTCAGTAGCATCTCAATATTCCCCAGATATTGTATATATCAATGAAGCATTGTCCTTGTCCTGTCAGGTCTTTCACAGAAGTACATGAATGCGATGCCACATGGCATTCAGCTTTTGTGTTCTGCCTCGGCACATTCAGTCTCCTGACGACATGATTCATCGCACAAGTCTTCATATTTCAGTAGTACTTCGCTATTCCCTACAAATCATGTCAATGAAACATTGTCCTGTCAGGTCTTTCACAGAAGCACATGAATGCGTTGCCACATGGCATTCAGCTTTTGTGTTCTGCATCAGCAGATTCAGTCTCCTATCGACACGATTCATTGCAGATGTCTTCATATTTCAGTAGTATTTTGCTTTTCCCTAGAAATCATGTCAATGAAACACTGTCCTATTATGTCTGTCTCAGAGATCCATGATTATACCATGTTGCATTCAGCTTCAGAGCTCTGCATCAAAGTCATGAGTTTCAAGACGTCAGGATTCTTGGCAGGATTCCTCTGGTTTGAGCAGCGGCTTTCTAACTCTTGACCTGATGATATTTCCCATTGATTCCACTTCATTGTTCATCAATAGTCATGAATGGATGGCAACGTTCATGAAATAGCCCAAAATAGCCATGAATAGATCACGTTTTTCATAAATAGCCGCAAATGGCTATTAATGGATCACATAAATGGCCATGAATAGCCATACATAGCCACAAACAGCCATGAACCGGTCACATTGTTTGTAAATAGCCACAAATAGCCATGAACCGATCACATTGTTCGTAAATAGCCACAAATAGCCATGAATGGATCATCTGGTGGTATTCAGTTCTAAAGCTCTGCACGACCAGAGTCGTCTACCGTCGTTACGATTCTTCGCAAAGATCCTCGAATTTCCGTAGCAGCTCACTAGTCATTGGCCTAGCGCTGGTCTTATTGGTGAAGCACGGATTGATAATGGCTTTCTGCGGCATGCCGACTTCCTCGAGGGAATCGGGAATGATTCGTCCAGAAAAGAAACGTCTCACTAACCCCCACATGGTCATGGTGGGGGGATAAACCGGAACCTCTCCGTAAAGTTCGATGAAGGTGCAGGCTACCGACCAGACATCCTGAGCACTGCTCACCTTCAACCTACATAATTTAAAGAGAGAAATAATGTATGTGAAATATTAGAAAGCATGACAATTGAATGATAATGATGATGATTATAATTGATGATGATGATGATAATGATGATTATAATGGATGATGATAATGATGATGATGATTATAATTGATGATAATGTTGATGAAGATGAAGATTGTGGAGGAGAAGAAGGAAGGGGAGAAAGAAAGATGATGATGAGGAGGATGATAATGATGGTGATGATGGTGAAAATGTTGATGAAGGTGAGGGGGAGGAGTAAAATGAAAAAAAAAAAGATTTTTGATGCTGTTATTGCTATTATGGGGGCGTCGTGGTCTAGTGGTTACGACTCTCGTCTTTCAATCTGAGAGACGTGGGTTCGATTCCATATTACCATGGTGTTTTCCTTCAGCAAGAAATTTACCCTCATTGTGCTACACTTAACCCTGGTGAGGTGAAAGGGTACTGGGTAGGAAGAAATTCCTCGAATGCTTAAGTGCCTGTATGGCGGCTCGGCTACAGCCGGGGTAATAATAATTATGATACCAATTGTTAAGCGCAGTAGAGTATATTAATATAGTAGTTGCACTATAATATATAAACGGTCCATATTACTGCAGATGATGATGGTAGTAGTCATGGTGATAATTATCAAAACATTACTGTAAACAACAACAAAGCATAGATACACAATTTTCAATATCATAAGGTGGTCATCAGATTCAATCTCATCTCCATAAATTTCCCACCATGCACTAATCCGAACTGCTGTGGTAAAGGTCTTGATCCCTCAAATTTTTGGCTGACCTCAGGGGTATGTGTCTTTAGCTATGCTCATTGGGTTGCTCCTTATATTCTTTTTCACTTTAAAAAAAAAACACATTTGAAAAACCTTTCGACAGTGCTATCAATTTAATACATATCCAATGAAGACTCAATCGACATTCTTTGCACAGAAAGGTCCCTCCCACTAAAAGTTTATCATAAAAGGCAAAACTGTCAATTATACAAAGCTTACACATATATCACCAACTGATTATCTGCAACTAATATAGCACTCATATTCATTCTGCAGAGTGCCAAGGCACTAATTGTCATTATCACACACAGCCGGCCAACATCGAGGCAACAAGCGTTTCAAGGAATTAATATTCACGACAGGCACCCTCTGATCGAAAATGCAAGAGTCAGAACCTCTACACCAATCAGACTTGATATTGGGGACAAGAGAATTTCATGTTACTCACGAATGATCGGCATGCATCTCCGGAGCCATGTACATGGGCGTTCCTCTTGCTTTACTAAGGTGACTTGAGAGAGACATGTGAGCTCTTTGTTTGATGTAGGATAGACCCAGGTCACAGAGGTAGGTCTTCAACGTCCCCTTCTCAATCTGCAGGGAGGAAAATATATTTCAGTGATGGACCTTTTCAAATTCCTTAAAAAAGCCCTATTCTAGCTAATGATAGTAATTTTTGAGATTCATCATACAGGCCAAAATCACTTTATATTAACCTAAACTGGTAGGGAGGTGAGAGGCTTCCCCTTCCCTCTTCCTTCCCCATCCCCCTCCCCCCAATCCCTGTGTACCTTGCAGAAGGGCGTAAACTCTCCAGCGCACTATGAATTATGCGTCGCATATTGTTGGCCTAATGCATGCCTTTCTGCTAGCGATCTTCAGCAAGACAGTTAAGGCGACCGCACACCTTACGATTTGTCTGCGACCTGATTTCAGAAAATATGTTGTAGAATTTGATGCTATTATTGAGACTTGGTATATCTTACTGTGTAATATTCGAAATCATCGTACGAATACCTATGTTCAAATCTGTGACTATGCTATCATCCTTCTTAGAATAAAAGCGAATTCAATATCTAGTCATAATGACGTTTTAGCAGTCGTACAATTGGCTACGATTTGAAACTAATTTGGCCTTTACTCCAAAATAAAGGCTTGCAATCTTTCAAAATGGTTATATTAGTATTCTTTCAATTAATTTTAACCTCAAATAAAATGATATGTTCCATTCACATTTTCAGAAAATGAGCATTTGTTCCAAAATCGGATCGCGAACAGTCGTAAGGTGTGCGGTGGCCTTTAATGATGTGATAAGAAGAAAAGTTTTACCAAGATGTTGGTTGGTTTGATGTCAAGATGAAGAAGACCACTGGCGTGCATGAACGTCAGAGCGCTTAATACAGCCTTTGATATCTCGTTCTTCTGTGGGACCGTCAGCGTGGAGCTCTTAAAGTTCATAGAGGATGATAAAACAAAAATATGTGAGTTTTGCAGACTGACATAAATTAGACATGATGATCTATAACATGGGCTCAACTACCATCATCATTGTTCTTTATCTACTTTTTCTTTTACTGTATTTATTGTACATAAATCAATATCAAAATCACTAATATCCGTAATCATTATAAATATAATCATCATGATTGTCGTCACCATCATAATCATCATCATCACCATCATCATCCTCATCCTCATCCTCATCCTCATCATCACCATCATCATCATCACCATCATCCTCATCATCATCACCATCATCATCACCATCATAATCATCATCACCATCATCATCGTCCTCATCACCATCATCACCATCATCACCATCATCATCATCATCATCATCATCATCATCATCATCACCATCACCATCACCATCATCATCATCATCATCATCATCACCATCATCATCATCACCATCATCATGATTGTCGTCACCATCATCATCATCATCACCATCATCATCATCCTCATCATCATCATCACCATCATCACCATCATCACCATCATCATCATCATCATCATCATCATCATCATCACCATCATCACCCTCATCACCATCATCACCATCATCATCATCATCATCATCATCATCATCACCATCATCACCATCATCATAATCATCACCATCATCACCATCATCATCACCATCATAATCATCATCATCACCATCATTGTCATCATCCTCATCATCATCATCACCATCATCACCATCATCATCACCATCATCATCACCACCATCATCATCATCATCACCATCATCATCATCACCATCATCATCATCCTCATTATCACCATCATCATCACCATCATAATCATCACCACCATTGTCACAAATGCCCCTTAGTCTCCATCCCTTCCCCTCTTAAGAAAAATAAAAGCCCTTTTCTTTCCTCTTTTGGGCCGTAATTCCGTTTTGGCAAAGAGAATCCTATTTGTCAACCAAATTTGACAAAAAGGCATAAATTTTCTTCACCCCAACCCCCTAAAATTACAACAACCTGCAACTACCCCTTCCACCCTCATTTAACTAATCTTCTGACTACACTCTTTTAAAGGGGGCTTTACCTTTGTTTTTTCTCCTGGGAAGATATACTGATGAAGCGTTGAGCCGTGGATGAACGTCATGACAAGGTACGCGGAGACATCACTGTAACCCAGAGCCATCAACTGCACAATGTTTGGATGCATGGCTTGTCTGTGTATGATACGATCGAAAAAGAATATTGTACGATGCCTACTTAGCTTGTTGTATGCAATCAAATGGGAGGCTGAATGTTACACATTCGTACAGTTGCATACATACTGTCAATAATAAACCTCGCAGTCAGGAACCAATCATTCTGATGATCACTGACACAAAAAGGCATATGTGGGACAGTGTATTAATATTATTTGGAAAAATACCCGACATTTTTTGGAATTCTGTGATTATTTTGCTAATTTCTCAGCAATTACACATTTTTTTTCCAAGAGTCACTTGGCACATATTTGTTATTTATACATACAAACACTTGGGTGGCCATTCTGTTGGATTCTGTTCAAACCCATTTTGAGATCATTACCTCAATTGGCATTTATCTTTAAAGGAGGTGAAATGAAAAGGGTAAAAATGTCTTTTCTACCCATGATTCCTGAATCAAACAGTAATTTTTTTCATCATTGTCGGTATGCTTGCTAATTTCAGAAATATTCTCGGAAGTTGTTTGCTACTCACTTGTGAATATCCACCTCCTTTTCTATCTCCGCTCGTTTGCTGCCAGCTATGTTCATCTTCTTAATAGCGACCGTAGTCCCCCTCCAGCGCCCTCTATAGACCCGAGCGAAAGAACCTCCGCCGATCTCAACACCGAGGTCCAGCTCATTCACATCGATCCGGTGTACACCTTCAAATGCTGACAGTGGAAAGATATGAAAAGTATAGAAGTTTGGTTTATACAATGTACTTGGCAATGGTATAGCATTGCCTTATGAACGTGAGGTCATGGGTTGGATTTCCAATTGAGTTACTCCAATGGCTGAATATAATGGTCTTATCTGACTCTTGATGTGATGCTTGACATATGAGAATGAAAGAGAATAACAATATTTCAGTATCATAGGTGGTGTTGCAAGAAAATATTTGCAGCCATTTGCAAATATTCTGTTGCAATTTTACAACTGATAAATCAATTTGAACTGTAGCAAATCAGAATACACAGACTGTTTCAAGATGCAGATCAGGGCCCCGTCTTACAAAGAGTGACCTTTGATCCAATCAATCTTAACTCTATGGAAATCCATCCATACCATAATTTTTTTGCTACAAGAAATTTGCACGATGTCCTTTGTAGACAAAGAGAAGCACTGAATTTTCAAGAAAACAATGAATGCATGAATATACATCATAGTTAGAAAAATATTTTAAACAAACATGCACAATATATGTTGACGTTGCTGGCTGTCCATAGTTGTGATTGATCAGATCAATTGAAACTCTTTATAAGACGGGGCCCAGTAATCAATCACAAATTTGTAGTTAATTACAATTGATCGCAAGTTTCTTGCAATCCCCCAATCGTCATATCTTGCAGCTCAATATGAAATACAGAGCATCATTGAAAGGGAGAATGTTGGCATGAGTGTGTGTGCTTTCTTTTTGTGTATTTATTCATTCATTCATCTATCCATCGATTCCATCAGTCATTCAGTTAATAAATTATTCATTCATTCATGCAGTCATTCATTTATTCATCTATCTATCCATCCATCCATCCATTCATTCAATCATTCATCCATTTATTGATCTATTGATTCCATCATTCATTCATTCATTCAATCATTCATCCATTTATTGATCTATTGATTCCATCATTCATTTATTCATTCATTCATTCAGTCATTGATCCATTCAAGTCACTCATTCATTCATTCAATTATTAATTTATTAATTATTTCATTCATTTAATTATTTATTTATTTACTCATTCATTCATTCATTCTTTAACTTATTAATTCATAATTGATTTCATTCATTTAATTATTCTTTTATTCATTCATTTAGTTATTAATTCATTCAATTATTCACATATTTATTCATACTTTTCATTGTTATCTATTTTTTATTTTTATTATTATCGATTATATTTATAATTATCTATTGATTTTTTTAATTTAATTGTTTTTATATTTATTCAATAATTTATTATTATTATTATATATTTATTAATCCTTTCTTTTTGAGGGGGGAGGAGGGTACAACCAACCCCCTACCAGTAAGTTGCCAATTTGTCTACTCCCAACTCGTCCACTCACCACATGGTCTACCTTCATTTAATAGTCTAATGCCATTCCATCCATCAACATTTCGTCTAACAACCATTTGGTCCAATCATCACTCCATCTAATCATCACTTTGTCTAATCACCATTTCGTCTACGACCATTTTGTCTCATGACCAGTTGGTCTAATATCCATTTCATTTTCATTCATTTTGCACAAATAACGCTTAGTCCAATTAGACCAAATGGTATATAGACTAAATAGATTTTGGATCAACTGGTTATTAGACGAAATGGTGAGTGGACGCGAAATGGCAATTAGATCATGTGGATAGTGGACGAACTGATGGTAGAACAAATGATAGTAGACGAGTTGGCAGTTGGACGAATTGGCATCAGACAAATTGGAAATAAACCCCACTACCTACCTCTTGGGAATTGCGGAGGCTGCTGAGAGATAGGAGGTGACCTTGGTGACCTAGGCAGTAAGTTCTCTCTTAATTGATTGAGACTACGTGGCTTCCCTTGTCCCATGGACAACTTCAGTCGACTCCGTGGTTGCTGCTGCGGCTGTTGCTGTTGGTCTAGACTCTGTGGCTGTTGCAAGCTTGCTGGTGGTGATGTTTGGGTCGGTGGTTGCTTGGACTTGAGATTAAAAACCCGGCTGGCACTGTCTACCTGGAAGCCGTCAACTTCATCTACAGGTGCTGGGACGCTACATGAAAAAGCAATTTTCATTTATGACATAAAGCCCGATACAAGTAGTCGCAGGGAGCCATAATTTCGAAAGAAAGCCTTTTAAACCGTGGTGAAATATTACAGGCATAAGAGACAGAAATTTGTAAAGAACGACTGACAAATCTTAAACGTAAATTCCTAGTTCTAATTGTTTGATGAGAGGCATATATATCAAGACTTAATGAAATAGGCCTTGTGGGCGTTTCATAAAGCTGTTCGTAAGTTAAGAGCGACTTTAAGAATGACTGGTGATCATTTCTTGCGGTAAATGGTAGATTCATTGGCGATGGTTTAGCACGTAAGGATCACCAGTCGTTCTTAAAGTCGCTCTTAACTTACGAACTGCTTTATGAAACGGCCCCCTGGGATAATAGATTCACTGTGTCCCAATTTCTGTGCCAATTTAAACCAAGGGGTGTTTCATAAAAAGTGTTAACTTAGAGTCATGCTTAAATCAGGGGTGTGAGTGGTCACAAATAAAAAGATCTGAAAAAAGCTGAAACTTGTAGAAAGTCTGAAATAGAAAGAGCTCCCATACTTTTTGTATTGAGGAAAGCCAAAAATAAGCTAAAATTAAGCTGAAAATCAAAACGAAAAAAATCTGAAATCAGATACAATTCTGAACTCTCACACCCCTGTTAAATGTCAACGCACACATGACACGTAACATGCAATCTTATTAATACGCTACGCATGCATCGCCTAGCACAATATGACCAATGTGGTGATGCCTTTTATAACGTATGCAATACCATGTAATTCTAAGTCACACTTGAATCTTTGTAAAAGACACCATTCTCACTACCTTCCTAAAACTAGCTTACTGGAAACCAGTTTAGTGGAAACTAGTTTAACGTGTAACGAACACAATTGAAGCGATCTTGGCAGCGATCTTCCAAACCGGTTCATAAAACCACCTTTCGATGTAGTTTTCAAGATCGCTTTGCCTTGTTAAACTGGTTTTAGCGTAAGTGAGGACACAACCGTTCTTCGGGAAGCGATCTTCGCACATTTTGAGCGCGCTACTCTACACACTGTGGGTAGAATACCTTTTGAAGCGGTTTCGAATTTCGTGCGAAACGTGTCACCCCACTGAGAGCGTTCCCAGAGCAACAAGATCGCTTTACGTGAAGCAATTTTGAAAACCACTTTCGGGTGATCAAATGGGAAAGCTAGCAAAGCGATCTTCCAAACTGGTTTCCTGAACCAATTTCCAGTAAACTACATGTAGTTTTAGAAAGCGTAATGAGAATGGGGTCAAACACCCCCCCCCAGGATCTTTACCTGACTGGGTTTCCTTCAATGCCATTGAGAGCCTTCAGTACTCCACTGTTCTCCACCAACTGTAAGGGTTTCTTGTGAGTCCGGTTATAAATGTCAATCCTTGCGCCGTTTTGGATGAGATATACAATCAATGGTACTCCAGGTATCTTCAGCAAGGAGTCATCGACACCTTTACATAACTATGGAGGTAAAAGGTTTTTTTTTAAGAAATAGTCAGTTAAGAGTAATGATTAACCAACATCTTTGCAAGACTGTAGATGTAAAATGTCAGAAAAACTTGAATCAATGGTTAAGAATCAAACATTTTGGGTAAATGAAACACTCTTTTAGTTGACAGTAACGCTAGGTTATCAAGCATTTGCTTGTGTAGCCCCCAAGCTCTGGAATAGCTTACCCCTGGATGTTAGGAAAGCACCATCCGCAAACAACTTTAAATCAAAGTTCAAAACATATCTATTCAATTAATAACAAGCATTTTAGGAGTCCTATAAAGCGCAGTAGAATATATACTTTTTTTAACAGTTTCTGCGCTCTACAAATTTATATTACATAGGTTATGTAGATTCGAATCAGTGAAAGGTCAATACGCCATCACGTGACCAAAGCTGCGAGGATCGCATTTGTTATATTCTAGGTTTTGACGTCACCTCAGTGAATATAACTGTGTTGTATTGTCAATTGCGGCGTTCACTAAGGTGATGTCACTCGCTGCTTACAAGTTGCGTAATCAGGTACTTTATTAGATGTAGTGTTAATGCGTCCATTGCATGAAGAACCTGCTTGATGTATTTTCCAAAATTTGTCTATTATGACGTAAATGGATCAGAGATGCAGCAAGAATTTCGGGTTAATCAGAGAGCCAGATGATGAATCTCTGATGGCGAATCCACATAGACTATATAATATAACAGATATTGCCTGGTCTATCTTTTTAATAAATAACATTTCATCTCCCCTCCGAAGCTATATTTTTCCCTCAGGAAAATATTCTCCCTCAGCTTCGGGCAAAATATAATCCCTTGGGACAAATATAAACTCCTTGGGACAAATATAAACTCCATCGGGGAGAGGAAATGTTATATTCAAACTCAAGGTAGGCAATATCTGTATAATATTACATTACCTATATAGATACTTATGCGCGACTGGTCAGCGAAACCGTCACGTGACCATCGTAACAAGGATGATTATCGGTATCTTTCCCAACATGACGTAAAATACGTCATACCTCGGAATATAACGCTGTGATTACGTCATACCTCGGAATATAACGCAGTTATATTCCGAGGTATGACGTCACATGAGCATATTTGCGCTTGCGCCGCATTCGCGCGGCGCGAAATTGGAAGAAACAAAATTTTGTTCGTCAAAATGGCTGCTTCAGCGAGTCGATTCGCATCGCTTGGTGAGGAACAATTGGAGGAAATCATTGATCAAAAAGATGCCCGTTCAACTAAAAGGGTTATCACTTTGGCGGAGAATGTTCTCAAAGCTTACTGTGAACACAAAGGATTTACAATTCAAGAAACAATCACATCAGCTGAGCTGAGCAATTTTCTTCGATCGTTTTATGCGGAGGTGCGTAGATCAAACGGTGAACTGTACAGTAAACGTTCGATGATAACGCTACGATATGGACTGCAAAGACATTTCAGCAAATTTGGTTTCAACATCGTGAATGACCCGGAATTCAGAGAAGCAAATGACATGTTTCATGCTGTTCTTGTAAAACTGAAGAAGGAAGGAAAAGGATCTGTTGATCACAAGGAACCGATCACAAAAGATGATTTTTTTAAAATTAAATCATCGACAGCAACTGATGTGAACACACCGAGAGGACTTCAAAACAAAGTTTTCATGGACATTATGATGCATCTGTGCAATCGTGGGAGAGAAAACTTGCGGAATTTTTCTAAGAAAGATTTTGTCGTTGTAAAGGATTCAACAAATGAGAAATATGTCTACCTCGCCACTGATAAATTAACTAAAAATCACCGTGGAGAATCACTGGACGACTCACACAGTCAACAAGGAAGGATGTACCAAACCCATAAACCGGACTGTCCCGTTGAAACTTTTGAACTGTATGTTTCTCATCTTAATCCTGCATGAGAGGATTTTTTTCAGCGTCCGAAGATAAGTGTGGAAAGAAATCAACAAGTGTGGTACTATAATTCTCCCGCAGGCAAGAATACTTTGGGTGATAAAATGAAAAAAATATCACTTGAAGCCCACACATCAAAGGTTACACAAACCACTGCTTACGCGCAACGTCAATCCACGTCCTGGATGCGAGTGGGTTTGAAGCGAGACACATCATGTCCGTATCCGGACACAAGTCGGAAAGTAGTATCAAACACTACTCTTATGTTGATGAAGCTAAAAAAAGATGCATGAGCAGATGCCTGTCATCTATGGGTGATGGAACAGCTGGTCCATCGACACAGACGAGGCCTACAGCACCGTCCACTTCTTGCATTCATCCTAGTACTAGTACTAGACCTACTAGTCCAGGACCAGGTCCAGGACCAGGACATAATCCTACAGCTCTCGTGCCAGCAGCAAACACCGAAGATGCATCGTCACCTAGTTCACAGTCTCAGTCTTCACCTCAAATAAATGTTGTCTCGAACAAATTAGCCTTGGACAAGAAGCGGCAGTACAATTTTTACAATTGTATGGTCAATTTTTACAACTAACATTTGACTATAGACCTATACAACGGAATCTAGATAGAGACTAGACGTATTCAGCATCGTGTTTACTTTTAAAGCGTTGGAATTTTAGTGTGTTCAACTTGTTGGTGTTTGGAAATATTTTACAATTGGATTTTATCATGTTTTTTCGGATTTCTTAACATCTAGTGCACTGGAACTACAATATTTGGTGAGTCAGTACAATGTTCTACCTATCTTGTAATATGCATCTATACATGTCATTGTAATATAACAGATATTGACTTTATCCTTCGGGAACAATATAACATTTAATTTCCCTTGGGTAGTTATATTTTTGTCTTGGGAACTATATTTTTCCTTAGCGCTACGCGCTTCGGAAAAATATAATATCCCTCGACAAAAATATAACTCCCCTCGAGGATCTCAAATGTTATATTTCCCCTCTAGGCAGTCAATATCTGTATAATATGTTATCATTATTATCATTTTCATTATCAATATACTTCATACCACAGCCGTTTTGGGGCACAATCTAGTAATGTAATGGAATAGTGACATGCACTTTTGGGAGATATGCTTTAACAATCAAACACCTGGGCCCCGTCTTACAAAGAGTGACGATTGATCCAATCAATTATCCAATCCAATCCTATTAATATGGCGGCTCAGCTACAGCCGGGGTAATAATATGATACCAAGTATCAAAAGCGCAGTTGAGTATATGCACATAGTAACTGCGCTATATAAATGGACATATTATATTATTATCGTAAGTCTACGGAAATCCATCAGTGTCATAACTTTTTCAACAGGAAATTGGCAAAATTTCCTTTGAAACAAAGGCAAACACACCAAATTGTCAAGAAATCAATGAATTTATGAAAATACAGCATATCTAGTAATATTTTTTAACAAACATGTATTTTTAGATGTGGGCTTTGCTGGCTTTCCATAGTTGGGTTTGATCAGATCAATCGCAACTCTTTGTAAGAATGATTAATTTATGAATTAGTTTTATAATCAGCTTTGGATAATGCAATATCACACATACAGGCTGGATTACGGAGGCATCACTCTCAGAGGGGTTGTGTTTGTATCTCAGCACAGCTATATGCAGGCAAGTATCCCCATCAGCATCACTGGCATTGACATCAGCACCCGCCTCAACCAGCAGTTTCACTATGCTCACGTGCCCCCCTGACACAGCGATCGACAGTGGCGTCTTCTGTTGTGAATTGCGGTCATCGAGTATACTTCGGTCCTAAAGAGGGCAGCATTCGTTAAATAAAAAGATCAAGCTTCAAATCATTATCAAAGCGATTCAGGATTAAAACAGACGTACATTGTACATTATTAAAGTCAGACGTACATTTTTCATGAAGGTGTGGAACTTCTAGCTACAGAGAGTATAAATTGATTTGATGTAATTGGAATTATTTTCCAACAGCAAATTTGCAACTAAAATTTCTAATTGATTATATTTAAAAAATTAATGTAACTCCCCCCACATCAAGGTCTCAAATTTGCATTTATTTTTAAGGGTCACTCTATTAGCTGCTAAACATGGTAACCATTTCAAAGATATATTGTCGTAACATGTACTTTTACAACAAAATTGAAAAAAATAACAATTTGAATTATTAAGGTAAATCACAAACAATTCCTTATGTTAAGGGATTTTTTTATTAAAGTGACTAACTAGAATAAAAACCCTTGCTTATATAAAAACTACAACTGATATACAGGCTTACTTTCTCAATTAGGCATCGAGCGACCTTCTCAAAGTTGTTGCTAGCGGCAACGTGAAGAGCAGTTTCACCATCTCTTCTCAGTTTAAGAAGATGGGGTGCATGAGAGACCAGACGTTCAGCAGCACTAGAAAAGAAGAATAAAAGAAAATTTGTTAGATGTTTCTGATCGAATAATAATTGAAAACTCAAAATCTAAGACAATTCATAGTCATGTAAAAATACACGAAATACCACTTATACCTACACTAATAAAAAAATAAGTTCAAACCGTAGGATAAGTAAACTGCGCTTATTAAGGTCTTGGTCTTTACGAAGCAAGCCAATTGTATGCAATCTTGAGAGTCAAGATTCAAGATTCAGTATTAAAGAATCAAGATCATTAGTTATCTTTTACACTGCCAAAGCACACAAAGGAGTCTGTAACTTTGAAAAAAATAATTATATAGGCCCCTCACACTTTCTCTATTTTATGTTTTGAGCTGTATTAGTCATCAATAATTATTACATCAATTTTGTATTTTCAAATTGTACAATTTGATATGATGTAAAATTTAGAAAAAATAAACTAAACACAACCAATTATCATAATGGAACGATATAAAGCCTATTAGAAATAATCTGGGCATTAGAAGATAATATTCACTAAAAAACAAATAAAAATAATAATCCAGTACTATAGAGCTCTTAATACTTTGGAACAATGTTTCTAAGCACTTTAAAGATATATTTTTACTCCGGTTATTGGATCATGGTATGGAACTTTTGCCCTAGCTGATATTTTTGGCTAATTAGTGCAGCATGGACTGAACGTGAGTTGAAAAGAGTTTTTTGTTTTTTCATACTTACTAGTCGTTGCCCCTGAGGGCAGCATAATGTAGTACCGATAAATTCTTTTTGTTGCGGAGGGTAAGATCACACTTCGGCCATGGAACAAGGACGTCTATTACTTCACGTTTGTCTTTATGGATAGCATCGTGAAGAGCAAGGTCTCCAGCTTTATCCTGATGAAAAATAAAATGAAGTCAGTCCCTGAGGCCAGTATTCTGAAGTCGGGTTTAATTTAAACTCTGGTTTTAAGTTGTGGTTTAACTATGGAAAGCCAGTTGTTACATAAATCTCTAACAGTAGAGGTTCCATGTATCAGCTCATTTGACTCCAAATACATTATTAACTGCCTGGGAAGGTTAAGTATGACAGATGTCTTCACCATTAAAGAATTAGTACAGAGCACAGTAAACATGAGAAGCATTCACTGTACACAAAATTTTGAAACGTTTGGCTTCCCATAATTTTAGCACAGAGTTAGACCATGGTCTAAGTCAAACCCGACGTCAGAATACGATTGGCCCGTATTCTGAAGTCAGGTTTAACTTAGACCATGGTCTAACTCTTGTGCTAAAATTATGGGGAGCCAAAAATTCAAAATTCTGTTTATATTGTATATTTCTTATGTTTACTATTTTGTTTCCTTTTGCTTTCATAATGAAGAAAAATACTTCAATTATCATTCCCAGACAATTATGAACAATTTGGGTGTCATATGAGTTAATAAATTGAATGTTTACTGTTCGGGATTCGTGCCCCAATTGGCTCTCCATAGTTAAACCACAACTTTAAACCAGGGTTTTAATTTAAACCCGAGTTCAGAATACGGGCCATTGAATACATCTTTTGAAACCCATCAGAATTTGAATATGGCATTTTTATTGGCATTTTTATTGCCATTAGGATTTAAATTAAAATCTAGGACCCTCTCTCGGTAATGTTTTTATTTAAAATAGAAATTTGAGCACTCATTTTGCATACATGTATTTAGTAATTGGATTATAAAGCTACGGACAAAGGTCATTTCCTAAAATTTTCAGGCAATCTCATGCTTGAGAAGGCCTTTTATATAATCAACACGTAAATATATAGATATTTTATTTGGATTGGGCACCCAATCGAATCAAATTCTGATGCAAAATTTGAAAATTTATCCAATAAAACACATTTTCATTTATTATTATTTCATCAGAAAGTCTTTAAAATCAAGGTTAATTGCCAACATATTAATCATAGATAAAGATCTGGTACATCGAAACAAACTGATCTTTGTAAAATCATGAAAAAACATGTAATTCTGGTGATCACTTACACAACAAGGCATATGTGGGACAGTGTATTAATATTACTTGGAAATATACACGACATTTGATGGAATTCCGTGCTTATTTCTCACCAATTACACGTTTTCTTCCAGAGTCATTTGGCACATATTTTTTGTTATACCTACATACACTTGGGTGGTCAATTTATTGGATTCTATTCAAGATCATTACCACAAATGGTATTTATTTTTAAATATAATCTCAATGAAATGGAATAGTGACATGCATTTTGGGGGATTTCGCAAAACTAAAGATTAGGCTTTAAACATCACAAAGACTTACCTGAGCATTACATTGGCATCCTCTCTTGAGGAGGATCTCGACACACCTGACATGACCTCTACGAGCCGCGACGTGGAGGCAGCTCCTCCTTTGCTTGTTGACGACGTTGATATAGCAACCCTTATCCAACAAGTATTCCACCATGACAGGTTTATCACTGCAACAAGAGGATAAACAACAGTCTTCTTTATGGTACTACAACTAAAATAAAAAAATTGTTATGTAACTTTGGATCCGCTTCGCGAATTTGGTCTTAAATGTTGTGCGAGACTTGAAGGAAAAAAGTCATGAAACGTCGCGGTGCGATCTTTTTCGTGTTACAGATTTATCGGAGGGGGGGGGGGCGGGATAGGGTTAAAAAAATAATTACCTATCACTTATATAAATTTGCATCTGAAATGTGGAATTGATTACAACACCCCAAAATTTCAGTTACCAGAGGACACAAGAGCCCTTGTGGGATTTGAACCCTGGACTTTGTGGTTCAAAGTCCGGAGACTTATCTACTAAGCCACAACACCTCTAATGACTAAACACAACCAAAAATTATTTCCCCAAATATTTCAAAGTATCAATATAAATAAATCTTACAATACTCTTAGAATCGAGAGCTGTACACAAGAATACCTTTTTTTACTTTTCTCACCCATAAACAGCATAAAGCAGAGCAGTATCTCCATCGTTATCGACTGCTTCCAAAGAAGGTCTATACTTCATCAGTTCTTTCACCGTCGACAGGTGACCTTGGTGGGCCGCTACTTGGAGTGCTGTGCGATTCGAGTATAATGAGTCAATCTAAGAGACAGCAGAGGAGATTAAGTGAGATTTGAGAAAGCATGGATGTTAAGGGACAGACAGAGGTTTTGTAACCAGGGGGGAGGGTGTTTCACAAAGATTTAAGTATGACTTAGAGTCGAACTTAAATGTCTAGTTGCGTACGTTAAAAAATGCATGGCCGCATTGGTCAGATCATGCGAAGAGGACGCGCACTACTGCGTATTGATCAATAAGATTGCGCGTTTCATATCGTGTACGCGTCGGCATTTAAGTGCGACTTTGAGTCATACTTAAATCTTTGTGAAACACCCCCCTGGACCTAATTACTCAAATGTTTGCAATCAATCAAATAATGGCAATGGCTAATGAAGATCACTGTTGACCATACTTATTGTTCAACCAGCATAAAGAACAGACAACGCAGAAGCTGTAAATTCTTGCTCTACTACCGATAATCACACCACAAAAATAAGCCAGTTTGGAGTTCCATTCTGCGCATGAACAGAAGAAGGTCATTTGTACATGTACTAAAGTGACATGGTGGTTTGAAATTTAATGAGATAAGCACCAACTTTGATTGTCTTGATTATTTATATATTCTTTTGAATTGTGTGTTTAATTAGATGCACAGACAAAAAAAATTATGCGTCCATTAGTGGCTGGTATTTCACAGTTGGCAAAGTACATTGATATAACAACATGCTAATTTGCATTCGTAGCAAAAATGCCACAAATACCTTCATAAAGTGTTCATTGTGTGCTATTTTAGTAACCTGGTGGGTGTTTCATAAAGCTGTTGGTAAGTTAAGAGCGACTTTAAGAACGACTGGTGAACCTTTCTTGTGGAAAATGGTATATCCATTGGCGATGGTTAAGCGCGTAAGAAAGGTTCACCAGTCGCTCTTAAAGTCGCTCTTAACTTACGAACAGCTTTATGAAACGGCCCCCTGGTCTATGTAATTTCTGCATCCTGCTATGTTAGGCATGCATACATAATATCTTGCTTTGAAATCTGCCTATCATAATGAAAGAAATGAAAGGTCGTTTGACCCAAATTGCCAATGAGGTAACTCCGGATCAAACCCGGGTCATCAGAATCCGAAACCCCTGCTCTACCAACCGAGCTATCGCTCCTCCTTGGTGATTCATGATGAAATAATGGATATCAGAAGATGCTTACCATATCAGGATGCATCTCTAGGATGATCTTGACCTCACTGACACGCCCCATAGCCGCTGCTTTACTAAAACGTCTCTTATTAGCTTGGTCACTTTGAACACCCATGGATTTCTGCTGGTCAAGCAGCGATAGGAACCCATCTAGGAAACAATCGGAACATGATGGAATGCTAGATGAATGATGTGATTGGAATAAGAGATTTAACCCTGACTAGGGGGCCACCCAGGCCCACTCCCCTTTGACACTTTGCACAGTTAGTCAAAATCACAAAAAGATTTTTCCCCCAATGTCTCCTGACTTTTGTCTTTGCAGTCCGACAAACTTTTTAGAATTGGATACACTGTCGAAATCTTAATGCCCGGTTATGCAGTTATAACATCAGGTAACATTTTGTGAACGCATGTCGGACCCAAATTGCTCAAAAACATGATTTCAAGTACAACTCCAATGCCAAAATTTCTTGCCAGAATGGGTGGGTGGATGGATGGATCCATACATGTACAGGTAGGAAAGCAGACAGACAGACAGAAAGATATATAGATTCTACCCACCTCCTGGCTCCTGTTCAAACACAGCTTCATGTTGCCCTGGCTCTACCAACGTCAAACATGCCGGATGGAATAGAAGCCTAATAGAAGTAGCTTCTATCTTAACCTTGATGTCGCCATCACTGTATATCTGTTCTACACATGCCTCTCTACCCAGAATCTGGACATGGTTGAAAATCACACGATTTAGATAAATCCACATGAATTCATTTTTTCTTTAATCCTCGTACTACAAAGGAAAAGGTACAATATCCGAAGGCAGATCCGTTTGACAGGGAATGAGTGAAATAGAAGATATTAACGAAAACACATCAAAACTTATTACAAAATACTATCGAGCAGTTTTTAAATATCCCAGTTCAGGGGACTGTTTCATAAAGCTGTTCGTAAGTTAAGAGCAACTTTAAGATCGACTGGTATCCTTTCTTGTGGTAAACGGTAAATTCATTGGCGATGGTTAAGCGTGTGAGAAAGGTTCACTAGTCGTTCTTACAATCACCTTAAGTTACGAACAGCTTTATGAAACGGCCCTCAGGCATAGTTTCAAGAAAGATGTATTCTTTAAAAAAAATTATGAACAGACTGCAACAATCACACATTCCCTCCTACCCAGGCAATCATTTATTCCCAGTGCACACATGCCAATCTAATGACACTGATGTTTGCATCTAAAGGCCACCGCACACCTTACGACTGGTCTGCGACCCGATTTTGGAACAAATCACATTTTTCTCATTTTCTGAAGATGTGAATGGAACATGAGTAAAGTCCAAATTGGTTTCAAATCGTAGGCAATCGTACGACTGCTATGACGTCATTACGACTAGATATTAAATTTGATTTTATTCTAAGAAGAATGATAGCATAGTCACAAATTTGAACATAGGTATTTGTACGATGATTTGGAACATAACACAGTAAGATATTCCAAGTCTCAATATTAGCATCAAATTCTACTACATTTTATTCTGAAATCGGGTCGCAGACCAGTCGTAAGGTGTGCGGTCGCCTTAACTCATTTAACACCCGGATGGAGAGTTGCAAACGTGGATAAGTGCCTTGCCAAAGGATGTTATCCTCTGGTGGGTTTGAATCCCGAACCCCAAGATTGAAGTCAATTGACTGAACCACTACACCGGTACAAGATACCGTACTACATCATACCTTTCTCATGGATTGGTTCCAGCCTCCGTGCCCCCTCTGTAGATTCTCGGCTTGCAATTGGTCGGTGATGATCCGGACTCGGTCACCGACATTGAAAGCCGAAACCTGAGGTTGTGTCATAAAAAATATATATATACACAAGGAATGAGATACGATCAAATTTGAATTATCAACCACCCATCTACAAAGATGGCAATTTCTATTAGGGATTTAATGGGATAGTCTAACCTCTGAGCTCTTTGATATTCCCTCATCTCTCTCTTGCATACATATACTTCATTCCACATACTCATGTTTACCAAATTTTCCGCCATTACTGTAAGAAACCTGTTCACAGTACAAATGGCCTCTGGTATTGATAAGTCGTTTTTGTGCATGGCCGTATGCAGGGGGGAAGGCAGTGGGGCCATTGCCCCCCCCCCCCCCCCAGAAATTTTGAAAACTTACATTTTCACAAAATTCACCAAAAGTATGCACGAAATCCTTCAATTTCACATACAGAAGTGCCCCAATAACAACCTCGGTCGCTTCACAACCTCGATTTCGAAATTTTCGAAAAAAATTAGGCGTCCTGCCCCCCCCCCCCCACAGCTAAAAATGTCTGCCTATGGCCATGTTTTTGTGCACATACCGGAAAATTTTCTTTGGTGCGAAGTTAGATATTATCATGTAGCACAAGGATGGGTCACTAGTCGTTCTTCAGGTCGCTTGTAACTAATACCCCTTTCATAAACCCAATAAAATCTATCCTCCAATTAGCCGCCTAAGAGTAATGCGGATAATTCAATAAAAATTGCGTTCACAAACTCCGAAAATTATCCGCATTATTTTTACGAGCGCCCATCCTGAAAAAGGCGGATAATCGTCATGACAACTGGACACGCCCCCTCCGATGCGGTTGTGTTGGAAAAGGGTGACCTTGTGACCGCACCATGGCAATTATCCGCATTATTTGGAAATACGTTCATAAACTCAAAATCTTGTCCCGATGCCGCTATTATGCGGATAATAGCAGCATCAGAATAATGCGGATAACTCTTGTCCTCCTCTGATTTTACGACCAAATTATGCTGCTATTAGCCCCATAATTGGGTTTTATTGGGTTTATGAAAGGGGTATAACAAACAGCTTTATAAAACACCCACCTGGCTTATCGTGTTTCATGTTACTGAATGTGTTGATTTTGTACTATGTTTGTGCATAATCACAAGAAATAAAATCAATAATCAATCAGAAACCAACCTTCTGTACTGCTATAGGATTGACATGGAACACCTGACCGCCGAGGTACTGGATGCCAAGCTCTCCCTTGTTAGTTACTGTCTTGATAACGCCCTTCTCACCAGCAACCTAAAAAATAAGATTGAAAGTATTATAAGGGAGTAAGGAGAAATATGATTTTCTCATCATCTTACACATAGGTCAAAATGTAACAGCAACACACTAGAGGCCCATTTCGTAAATCTTGTTGTAGTAACAAACTTGCAATTACAGTTCAAAGCTACTGAAATCACTCAATATGCCTGGCTGATAGTAAATTTGTTATGAAAATTGTACATTTGTTATGATGGCACGTCTTTATGAAACAGCTGCCAGATGTGCACACAATTTTACGATCATCATTTACTTTAATTCACCTTTAAAAATCATATCATTCTATAAAAATGCAGAATATGGAATGTTCAGTTTCTCAGGTTACATTTGTATTTCTTAATGTATAGCTGCAAACATCATCATCATCAAATCATCATATATTGCATTATCATCATGATCCCCATCACTATCATCATCATCATCATCATCATCACCAACACCATCATCATCTTCACTATCATCATCCTCACCAACACCATCACCATCATCATCTTCACTATCATCATCCTCACCATCACCATCATCCTCACCATCACCATCATCATCATCGTCATCATCATCATTATCACTATCATCCTCACCATCACCATCATTATCACCATCATCATCATCACCATCATTATCATCATCATAAAAATCATCATTATCATCATCGTTACCATCATCATCATCACCATCATTATCATCATCATAAAAATCATCATTATCATCATCATTACCATCATCATCATCATCATCACCATCATTATCATCATCATAGCAATCATCATTACCATCATCATCATCACAAACATCGTCATCCTCATCCCTATCATCTTCATAATCATCATCATTCTTATTGTCATCATAATTATCATCTTTATTGTCATCAATATCATAATCGTTACCATCATCATCATTACCATCATTTTCATCATCATCATCATCACGAACATCATCGTCATCCTCATCATCTCTATCATCTTCATCATCATCATCATAATCATCATTCTTATTGTCATCATTATCATCTTTATTGTCATCATCATCATCATTACCATCATAATCATCATCATCATTCTTATTGTCATCATTGTCATCTTTATTGTCATCATCATCATCATCACTACCATCATAATCATCATCATCTCAAACAACATTGTCGTCCTTATCATCATCCTCATCATCTTCATCATCATCATTATAATAATCATCATCATCTCTATTGTCATCATCATCATAACCATCATATTATCGTAATCCCCACCACCATCAGCATCATCGTCATCATTACCATCATCATCATCATCTTCACTATCATCATCCTCACCATCACCATCATCCTCACCATCACCATTATCATCATCATTATCACTATCATCCTCACCATCACCATCATTATCACCATCATCATCACCATCATCATCATCTCCATCATCATCTCCATCATCATCATCACCATCATTATCATCATCATAACAAGTGGAATGCCTCTGGCCGTCTCACCTGCATCACGCGATTCAATATAGCAGCAGTGCTGATTTTGAAAACTACTATAACTCGCACAAGATGTTCAGTGATACTTGGTTACTCTTATTTCCACGTTTTATGAACTAGACCAATACACTTATAGAGATATGATGGCAATTCAACAAATACCCCCAACGTGGCCAAAGTTCTTTGACCTTACATGACCTTTGACCTTGATCATGTGACCTAAAACTCGCACAGGATGTTCAGTGATACTTGATTACTATTATGTCCAAGTTTTATGAACTAGACCAACACACTTTCAAATTTATGGCTGTAATTCAACAAATACCCCAATTTGGCCAAAGTTCATTGACCCTAAATGACCTTTGACCTTGATCATGTGACCTGAAACTTGCACAGGATGTTCAGTAATACTCGATTACTATTATGTCCAAGTTTCATGAATCAGATCCATAAACTTTCAAAGTTATGATGGTAATTCAACAGATACCCCCAATTCGGCCAAAGTTCATTGACCCTAAATGACCTTTGACCTTGGTCATGTGATGTGAAACGCATGCAGGATGTTCAGTGATACTTGATTAACCTTATGTATAAGTTTCATGAACTAGGTCCATATATTTTCTAAGTTATGATGACATTTCAAAAACTTAACCTTAGGTTAAGATTTTGATGTTGATTCCCCCAACATGGTCTAAGTTCATTGACCCTAAATGACCTTTGACCTTGGTCATGTGACATGAAACTCAGGCAGGATGTTCAGTAATACTTGATCAACCTTATGGCCAAGTTTCATGAACTAGGTCCATATACTTTCTAAGTTATGCTGTCATTTCAAAAACTTAACCTCAGGTTAAGATTTGGTGTTGACGCCGCCGCCGCCGTCGCCGTCGGAAAAGCGGCGCCTATAGTCTCACTCTGCTATGCAGGTGAGACAAAAATCATCATTATCATCATCGTTACCATCATCATAATCACCATCATTATCATCATCATAAAAATCATCATTATCATCATTGCCATCATTATCATCATCATAACAATCATTATTACCATCATCATCATCATCACAAACATCGTCATCCTCATCCCTATCATCTTCATAATCATCATCATTCTTATTGTCATCATCATCATAATTATCATCTTTATTGTCATCATCATCAATATCATAATCGTTACCATCATCATCATTACCATCATTTTCATCATCACGAACATCATCATCACGAACATCATCATCATCCTCATCATCTCTATCATCTTCATCATAATCATCATTCTTATTGTCATCATTATCATCTTTATTGTCATCATCAT
This sequence comes from Lytechinus pictus, assembly GCF_037042905.1. Taxonomy (NCBI): domain Eukaryota; kingdom Metazoa; phylum Echinodermata; class Echinoidea; order Temnopleuroida; family Toxopneustidae; genus Lytechinus; species Lytechinus pictus. The sequence goes on from NC_087258.1 coordinate 18,910,250, forward strand.
CATCATCATTACCATAATAATCATCATCATCATCATTCTTATTGTCATCATTATCATCTTTATTGTCATCATCATCATCATCATTACCATCATAATCATCTTCATCTCAAACAACATTGTCGTCCTTATCATCATCCTCATCATCTTCATCATCATCATTATAATAATCATCATCATCTCTATTGTCATCATCATCATAACCATCATATTATCGTAATCCCCACCACCATCATCATCATCGTCATCATCGCCATCATCATCACCACCACAACCACAACCATCATCATCATCATTACCTCCTGTATTTGTTGGGAAACCCCAATGCTGGCATCACCAAGTGATTTTAGAGTATCTTTACTCAACTGAATCACAACAGTATCACCAACTTGAAGGTCCTCCGTTTCACCTAAAAATACAAAAAAATAAAATAAATCAGTGTCTTGTCTTACATTGTTATTTTGTGAGTTGAAAAAATGTCTGAAATAAAAACAACAAACGAAAACAATGTTTCGGCTGTACAAAGAAAGAGAGAATTATAGTCAAAATTGACTGACTTGCAAAAAAAACCAACTATTAACCAACCAACCAGAGATGTGATTAATCTGATAAATTACAACTATGGAAAGCAAGCTATCCTGTCATCTGGAATTTATCCATGTATGTTAGTTAAGAGTTTTCTAAATATGATTAATACGCCTGCATGCATCATTTTCATAACCAACCAGTGTGCTCCTCCTTGTTTCAAAAAGGACATTTTCTATATAATATAGAACTATGACATTGATAGCTTTCCATAGCCGAGATAGATCAAGGCCCCGTCTTACAAAGAGTTGCGATTGATCCGATCAACAGCAACTATGGAAAACCAGCAACGTCAACATCTAAAAAGCATGATTCTTCAAAAGATTGTCTGGATTTGATGTATATTCATACATTTGATGTTTTCTTGAAAATTAAGCATGCTTATCTGTTTGCAAATACTTGTTTAGTACATTAAGGTTGTGTTCAATGTCGATTATCAAATTAAAACATCAAAATTAATCATGATACAAAACAAAATTCAAAACACAGAAACATAATTGTTTTTCATCTTTCAATTACCCACTCTAACAACATTAGCGCAGCCCACTGACAGTAAGACCCATCGCATGAAGATGTTTGAAAACTCAGTTGCGTTCAGCGTTGCATTTTGGTGCATTGGCAATGCTGGAGGTCATAAAATCAAAGCTAATCATTTCAAAAGCACACTATTTTGGGCATTCGAATTTTCTTCCCAATCGAGGTCTGAATGAAGTCAACTTTGACGACCAAGAATGGGGGACAATCAACGGACCCTTTGTTTCTCTTTATATCTGAGTTTTGTATCATTATTCATATTGCTGTTTAAATTTGAAAATTGACAATGAACACACCTTTAGGATGGTCCGGGCTGAAAGTATTTAGAGCTTAATAAATAGAGTAGAATTCACTGAGCAAAATGATGAAAATTTCATCAAAATCGGATAACAAATAACAAAAATATTTAATTTTAAAGTTTAGCAATATTTTGTGAAAACAGTCGTAATGAATATTCATTAGGTGGGCTGATTTCACATCCCCACTTGTTCTTTTGTATTTTATTATATGAAATTAGGCTTATTAAAATTTTTTCCTCCAAGAACTAGAAAAATTAGATTGACAACTGATTTAGTGCATTAGATATTTATTGCTGCAAATTATTTCATTATAAGGGAGACATATTATTCACACAAATATGAAATAATTAAAAAAATATGATTTTTATGTAATAACATAAGAAAACGGAAAGTGGGGATGTGACATCATCAGCCCACCTAATGCATATTCATGACGACTGTTTTCACAAAATATTGCTAAACTTTAAACTTCAATAACTTTATTATTTGTTATCCGATTTTGATGAAATTTTCGGCATTTTGCTCAGTGAATTCTACTTTATGTATTAAGATATAAATATTTTCAGCCCAGACCATCCCTTTAAAGCTTGCAGGGAATGAAAACAGTGAATGAACAATACCTAGGTTCGGGAGCAGCTCGGGATAGTACGTTCCTTTCTGTGCCTCCTGAACGCATTTGACGTCCACCTTCCCTTCGTATCCGAGACGGTATCGATAGAGCTTACTCTTGCCAGGCCACTTTACACCCACTCCCGCCCTGTTCCCATCATCGCCCCAACCTTGTATGTCTACCATAGTACCAGGACGACTGCTATCTCCTCCTGTAGAGAAATGTGTAAAGGTACTAAGGTAGACGTAACAATCACAATGGCCTGTGTTCAGACCTAAGATCTCATCTCGTCTGACGTTGTGGTATAACCATGGATAATAATCATAATCATAATAATTATAATAACAACAGCAACAACAACAATAATAATAATAGCATCCTATTTTACCCAGGGTAGCCAATTGATCTTATGCATATAGCGCCCTCCCTCAGAGGATATAGGAATATGCATAAACCGAGTTGTCCGAGATGCGCAAGCTGCAGATCACCAATGCAAGCAGGCAGCAGTTCCAGCCTCTAGTATGGCGGTGCGATGACAGCAATGCAGAAGTTCTTTTGTGACACAAATCTCTTTGCAGTGTGGGTTCAATTTCTCAGCTTATTTGACACACAAAACATTCATAGCTGTCTGGAAATACTAAGATAGGTTTCCTCACCATTAGAGCATAAGAAAAGAACATAACAGCCTAAAGAAACATGATTAATTCCTTGAATGCACTTAGCGCTGGAAGGCAACTCGAGCTAAAGCTGGGGTAATAAGAATAATAATACAAATGCACCTCGGGATAGACTATGTCTAGATAAATGCCACTACAGTATATAAATGGCTATTATTATTATTATCATTATTATCATTATTATTATTATGATCATTATTATTTTTATTATTATCTTATTATCATTATCATTGTTATCATCATCATCATCGTCATCATCATCACCATCATCATCATCATCACCATCATCATCATCATCATCATCATCATCATCATCAGCATCATCATCGCCATCGCCGCCGTCGTCGACGTCATCATCATCACCACCACCATCATCATCATCATCATGACTATTATTAATTATAAATTGAAATACATACCGTCCTGATCTCCGTACTTCCAATCGTTGCCTCTCTGGACTGAGGCTCCGGGAAAGGTGCCCAATGCCTCCACCTTCCTACATCCATATCTGCAATACAGAGTTCTTCTACATGGAGAAACATACACAAAAGCTATTTATCACCCAGGGAGTGGAGAATGTGCATACTAAGTGCAGGCATTTTAGAATTAAATGTAGTATTATTGTTCATGTGGGCAAGTTACTATCTGATCAGTGGGCAGGCTTAATATCTGAAAAAAAGGAACGACTGCCCCACTGTCCATGTGTGTTGATGATGTGCACGTCATAGAAGCTGTACTGGGAGACTTGACTAAGTCAGCTTGCTCATTATGTGTGACCACTGGCAGGTCACGTAATTAGCTCATTTTTTTGTGTGTGTGATTTCCAGTAAAAATCCTGATTGTGTTCGAAGTCGAACTATTCGATCGTTTAACCTGGCGAACGGTTGAAAGGCAAAAAAGGGTATTCCTCCCAGTCCTGTACCCCTGACGATTTCAAGAAATAACACTTACCCAGCGGAATCTTTGGTGGTAAACCTTTGGAAGGGATGACTGATATCATGTTTATCACCCATGAAACAGAGTATGCAGAGGTTACAGTTGAAACACTTGATACATTTCCATCTGATGCCGTGAATCTTTTCATTGCAAACAATGCAAGACACATCGGGATGTACAACACCTGCAAAAAAATATCAGAAAGAAGGGACATACAAAATACGGAATCAAAATTCAAATTTTCACAAAGATTCAACGGCCACTGCAGTTTTGTAAGATTGTCCAATGTAATATGATAATCAAGTATAACTGACCTTTTAACAAAAGCTTTAAATAAACTAGACCAAAAGCTTCAGTCTCTGTACTTTGGCTGGCAATGTTTGATTAACATCGAAATCAAACATTGACCAGCACTAGACAAGTTTTGATATAAAATAGAAAATATATGATGGTGGTCCCCAAGTCTGCGACCTAACGATTTGAGTTAAGATTTAATATGAATTTCATTTTATTTCACAAAATCTTTCAGTTGATAATGTTCCTTACATCACCAGGAGTTAGTGTACCAAATATCTCATAAAAATTTGAAAGATATATACGATTTTCTTGGAATAAACCTCAGGCAGTCATTTTCAGAATGAACAAAAATATGGTGCCCACTGTCTGGGCACCCGTTCACTTTGCATGCAATTCAGGGATTTGTTGAGAAAGGCTGCATTTTGAGGCCATCACAAATGCCCAAAATTCATTATTTTTCCACCATTTTGAATCAGATTTTTTTATAAATATCTGTCTATGTATTGCATGTGTAAAGTTTGTGTTCAATTGTGTATCTTCTTTTACTAGAATCGTGCAGATACGCGTGTGCACGGACAAGGGGGCAGACTTGGGGGAACTTGCCATATATATGTACTAACCTGTCTGTGCATTGTCAAAGATCCTGAGATCAAAAGCGCGGTTGAATCCAGCTCGGTAATTATTCTTCCTTCCTAGGTCCCACATGACGAGCACGGTCTTCTCCGGACGATCGACGGGATCCCCCTTCCCGATATAGACCACGGTTCCCACGTGGCCTTCCCCACGGTCCTGGTCATCCCACTTCCAGTCTGGACCGCGCACAACACGAGTGCCCAGTTCAATGGACATCACGGCTGGACGTTGATGATGCTGGGAGTTCTACTCGTTCAAAGGGTTTAAGATGACCAGCTTATATTGCAGAAACTCCAGAAAATACGTTTTAGATCCTATGAAAATAAGAAATGTATTCAACGACATATAAAATCTATTCTATATTCATTCATCTATTAATCAATTAACTCTGATTTATTAATATATTAATAGAAAGGATTGTGTTTTTTTTAATCAATATATTAATGCTTGGGAACACCAGCCACAAACAATTACCAAAATCAACGAAATTGCCACATACTGTTATTATTTTTATTTATTCGGCACTTCAAACAACAAACAAAAACCATAGAATGGTGACATTACAAAGTATGACAGAATTTTAAAAAGGCCTCCCCCGCTGCAGTCCTGGAGTTGCCTGTAAGAAAAAAAGAAAAATAAAATTCCTGTAACCTGCTCCAGGTAAGGCAGGTATTGAGGCTACTAACCAATAGCCTAGGTCCATCAATTGTAACAAGCTAGACATCATCGTCAGGGTAAAAAAACAGTTTATATCATTTAAATCTCTGTTCCCTGTGACATCAACAGCTATGTAAATGAAAGAAACCAATGTCTCAAGTATCAAGACCTAAGGATTAAGATTGATATAATGCAGAATATGAAGGCAGAGGTTACCTAGACCAAAAGCTTTGGTCTCTGTTATGTTGGTTGTTCAGCTGAACTCCGTTGGCTTCACTCACTAAATACAGAGACCGAAGTTCTAGCGCGATCTGTACAGGGGACTCAATGGCCATATGTTTATGTGTATTAAGTTTGGATAAAACAGGGCAGTGAAGTTGCGCGACAGCCGAGGTAAGTCACTGTTTTTGTTCCTTTTAACTTGATTTTCCCCGTTTTTGGGCAATTAATGCCAAGAGGGAATACTGATGTGCATTTCGGTCGCGTTGATTTTCAAAAGTTTGATTCATTAAAGACAAAAATTGAAGAGCCCCGACGGGGGGATTTTGCATTGTAAGTCCCCTAATGGTGGCTGCACGATAGCGAGCCGTCTGTGTACGAGGAGAAATTTAAAAAATAAAAAATGTTAAGAAACTCCTAGAAACAGACGGCTGCCAGCTGTCTAGAGGTTACCCAGCCATCATTGCTCACTTAGGAAAGGGTGAAGGGAATGGAAGCCTGCATAACCAAGATACTTTCACATATTGTATGATATTCAGAAGGCAGCTTGGGTACAACTATAGGTTAAGAAAAACTCTCACACATTAGTAGAATAAAGTTCTTAGTTGCACTTAAAATTACTTGATGCATTTTGTGCGAGCAAAGTTATTTAAGGAAAATATACACAGGCTTGTTCCTCTGCAGAGGATTAATGATGACAATGATATTGTGGAGCATTGTGGCCCAGTGGATTAGTCTCCGGACTTTGAAACAGAGGGTCGTGGGTTAATTGGCGTAATTTCCTTCGGCAAGAAATTTATCCACATTGTGCTGCACTCGACCCAGGTGAGGTGAATGCCATGGGTACCTGGTAGGAGAAATTCCTCGAATGCTCGAGCGCCTGATCAAGGTAGCCGTGCTAAAGCTGGGGTAATAATAATAGCAGGGCCCGCTGGGAGAACGGTTTTCAGAACTGAAGTGGCTACCCTGGGTCAGTGAAAAAAATACACGGGGGCGGCGGGCGAATTCGCCCCGAAATGCCTAAAGTCGCCCTCGAAATCACCCAAACTCATGCTTTCGGGGGCGACATAAAATCTGAATGTCGCCCCCGAAATTATTGCCGAGTGATAACAACTCAACGACCCACTCTAGCGCCATATGCTCGAGCTCCGCTTACCATTTAAAAATCATCCAAAATCCACACTCGAAATCATGAATAGGGCCTAGGCCTTGAAAATAGCGAGCGCAGTTTCAAATTCCAAAGTTGCATCTTTTTTTCTGTAGCACGTATTTCCACACACATGGTACCAGGTATGGAAAAAAAAATCAACACGATGGTCGGGAAACGGTTGCATGTATAGGGGTCCATTACGACTACCACCATGTGCAATTTCTAATGCACATGTTTCCCCTACAGATATCAAAATTCTGTGATAAAATTATTCGAATTACACAGGAAATAAATCCCAGAGTCTAGTAACCTATCATTGGTGAGTTGTCATTCGGCTTTGCTTTTCAAAACGGCCTATTAACATCCAAAATAACTTACCTTATTTATTTAAAGTTGAATTAAGAAGACGATTCCAAATATTGAGATATTTACATTAATAGCAACCTTACAACCCCCCAAACACTAATAGGTGATTCGACCCCCCATTTTCTTTTTTCAAAATAGTGAATTTGAACGATTTATCCCTACCCATTTTCCCTGAGTTCGCTCCTGCAATGCCTACCGAGACGGGTGTTCTTTGAGTGTGACGTCACCGGGGGGTATTCGGTCCCGGTTTAGTAAACAAGGCAGTGTCGTTTTGTGTACTACTATGGAATAACTGCAGTTGAAGTTGTATCTGCGAGCCATAGAACTTGCAAAGAGGAAATGATTAAAATATTTGTGGCCGTACTATTATTCCAAATATGTGAATTCCCTCAGAATGATACCATAGACCCTAAAGGAATAATTTTAAGGTGAATAATATGAAATTTGATCGAGATCTTCTCACCAGTCGATAACGTAGCAGACGTGTTATTATGACATATTTATCCGCGTGTGACGCGGCTCTTGCAAAAAAACACAGTTGGTTGCGGAATTGCTTTGTGCCGACCGGCCGCCCGCTCCGGCGCAGCTAGCTGTCGAGCTACCGTACCGTTCTTGTTGTCTTCAACCATAGAGATGTATACTAATTACTATATATCTTTCTGTCTTCAACTCACTTCCGAATTGCGTTTGTATGTGTGACGGTGACCCCTAGCGTAATTAAATATAGAAAACAACTCAGAAGGCCGAGAAAGAATACTATACGTTTGGTTCAAGATTGTTCTGTGGAATGAGCTATGAGTGGAAATGATCCAGAGGATATAAAAGTGGAGTCAAAGACAAAAGAAAAGAAGAAAAAACGCCAGGGGATCGCTGCACGGCCATGAACTAAGTCGACATACCAGACCATAACAGTACACTCAATGCCTGGGTATTGTGTGTACTAGTATTATGCGTTCAGCGCGCGCTGAGCTAGCCGCCGGAATTACTTTCCAGCTACTCACTTGATTGAACATCGTGATAAAATAAATGAGAAATAGTGAAAATATCATTCAATAACTCACTGTTTGCTATCTTACATCATGATTGAAGAGTTCATGGTGGTTATTCATACTGTTTTTTATACAGGGAAAGTAAAGATTTGTACATATCAGTCCTATTTGTTTGATTTGAGTTGCTTTGAAAAAAAATTGTAAAATATCTTTCTCTCTCTGCATAGCATTTCTGTATGACATTCAGGCACCTCTTATACTAAATTCCCCCCGGTGACGTCACACTCCGAGTGACTTTTCTGTACACTCGTCTCTCGGGCTCTGACAGGTGGCTAATTTCATAGACTTTCAAAGCAAAATATCGAGAAGGCAGAGGATTATTGTGACATGCTATGTGTTTGAACAACTTATATATACTATATATTGTATGTAGAACCTATATTTATGGAAACTCACCCCCTTCTTAATTCAACTTTAATTATAACTTAAAAATCATTTGTTTTATTTTTCTTGGGGATGCACATGGTAAATATCAGACAATAAATCATCAAACAAAGCTCCATCTATTTTACAAGGCCGGCGGCAGGTGCACGCATTGGCGCTTGTATTAGCTAGCCAGTCTGAGCTCTGTCTCTCTGCCAGAGCTCTGGGGGACAATTCGCTCAGTAAAGGCCTCGATGGTGATTTTCTGATTCAGACAGAGTTTACATTTCAGGTATATTATTCAAAACTGCCAATAAAGTTTGATGATTTCTTCATTATCATGTATAGTTAAGTTCTTAATGAATACATTCTCACCAAATTTAGACTCCCCCATAGAGAAATTCAATTTTCATGGAGATCTGCATTTTCAAAGAACTTCACGAAAAGTTAGGGTAGGTTTATGTGGGCCTTTAATTACATTTACATGTAGGCCTACATGGCCGAGTACAGGTTATTGTACTGGAATAGACGGAGTAGGAATTAGATATTGAATTCATTTATATCCAAGTCCAACCCACAGTCACACACACACACCCACACCCAAGATTCTAAGCATGACAAAAATAACTTTAAAAATCATACAATATTAAACAAAAAGTAATAATTCATTAATAAAAAAGTGAACAGGTATTCCTCAAAATACAAAAAAGTAGCATTCAAAAAGAGCCCCCGAAATGCAAAAATAGCCCCCGAAAAGTTGAAATGGAGCCCCCGAAATTTGACAAAAAATTAAAAATGGAGCCCTCGAAAAAAAAAAAAAACTTCCCCTGCCCTGGGTAAATATGCCGTTAATGGCGTTATTTTTATTATTATGATGATGATGATGGTGATGATGGTGATGATGATGATGATGATGATGGTGATGATGGTGATGATGATGGTGATGATATGATGGTGATGATGATGGTGATGATATTATAACGATGATGATGGTGATAGTGATGATAGTGATGATGATGATGGTGATGGAGCGTAGTGTAGCGGTAGTGAAGTGAAGTGGAGTGGAGCCTGCACGAACTTCGCTCGAGGTAGGCCGTAGCCGTAGGGCAAAGTCAAAAACCAAAATAAATGTGGGAAAATTACCTCCAGCGTACCGTACCTTCGTTACTCTCTCTCAGCCAGAATAAAAACATGATCACGAATCCATTGTCGTACTCATGGTACGGTACTCGTATCTTTGACTTATAATTAGGGGAATCTCAACTTCCAGTCACTGCTCCAGCTAGACCAAAAGCTTCGGTCTCTGTTATGTTGGTTGTTACGCTGAACTACGTTGGCTCCACTAGAAATTAAAAAAATAAACAAATGTTGAAAAACTCCTCGAAACAGACGGCTGCCAGCTGTCTATGCTCCAGCCAGCTCCAGACAAACGTCTTTCAAGTAACTCGCTTCCTGATCGAGTTGTTGTTGCAGGATCGTGATCAGAGCCGAAACCAACGAACGTAGAGGGCAGCAACACACAAGCGCTTGTAACAGTATGGCCAGTGTACTTGGGGATTTCCAAAGGGGATTCCCCGTGCGTTATGACACAAACACAAGCAGGGCACTTTCAATTCAGTTCGCACCAAGTGCAAAACTATACTACCAAATGACCTTTCTTGTCTCATGCTCTTTCTCTCTTCTCCCTCCCCTCCCCTCTCTCCCCTGTCCCCCTTTTCTCTCTCTCTCTCTCTTCCACACACATACACTCCTATCCTCTGACCCCGGACCTCTGACTCACATATGAGGCATTCTCTCGTTTTCTCGTTTACCAAAGAATAAAACCCTTGGAACAAGTTTAGCATGTATGAAAAAAAAACGGAGAATAAGATGAATGAAGGTTTGAGGAAAATTGGACAAGTAATATGAAAGTTGTGAATGTTTGAATGTTGAAATCATTCTAATAGAAATTATCAGCACATTCCATTGAAGTAACCCATTTCTCTCTCTCCCACCCCCTCTACTCCATCTCTCCCGCGTGTCAAAATCCCGACTGCAATGGAGATCCTTTTATTATTGGCATTGCGACAAAGATATGTGATGTCATAGAAGTTCAACTCTCCTCTTAGTTCACAAAAAAATACCCCAAAACATCTATTTTTTGTCATTCTAATGATAGTACAATCTCTTGTATGTAATGAAATCCCTATTTGTTCTCCCATATGAAAAATACCTGATCTATGGATAGACCTGATAAATGTAAGAATTTATGGAAAAATATGTAGAATAGTAATCGGGGAGTGGTACATGTATGACATCATGTTGGTCGCATTGCCAATGGGAAGATGTCCACTTCAATAGTGATCTTAACATTCAAATGCTCATAACTCACTTATTATTTGTGCAATTTATCTCACACTATCATTGATTTGTTTCTTTGATTTTTCACACAAGCTGACTTATTCCCAAGGTTTCGTTTTCCTTTAAAGTCACTATTATATTATTTCTCTTTCATTATATTCAGTTATATCAGATGATTTATGGGGCAATTATAATGAAGATTAGGGAAACCATACTTGTAGTATAATAGTGAGATATTTGAATTTATTTCTATATACAAGTAAACAATATTTGCCTTACAAAGTATGAATTTCATTTCATAATACTTGACGATCACAAAATTATTTCAAAACTTTCATTTCATAACAATTTTCAAACAGAATTAAACTTCATTCACGAAAAGAAAAACATGAAGTAATAAAATACAATTATGAAATAACCAACTGTTTACTGTTTCAAAATATAAAAAATATATGAAAATGATGATGGGTTCTTATATAGCGCCGGTATCCGCCTCTGCTGGGCGCTCATGGTGCTCGCTCAAACATAGGAAATATCTCACATGTTTCAATGTCTTCAAACAGTGCTAAGAATCATCATTCAGTTCAAGTACTGTCCTAGTAATGCTACAATCATGTTATTCTTGCGATGATGTAGGAGGGGAGAACAGAAAGGTCTTCAGGTGAGACTCAAAAGTTGATTGGGTCTCTGCTCGATTGGGGAAGGCTATTCAACAGCTCTAATTATGAATTTAAACTCATTAAAACCTGACATGCATTACATTTAGAGTGGTCTTACATATTTCATGTTTGGTTAAGGACATGGAAAACAAAGGATATCCTCTCTCAATCTGTGATTTCTATCAACTACATGTTAAAGTGTTACCTTTTCCAAATATAAATTCAAATTCCCTAATGGTGCATTCTCTATTTCCAAATTGTCATAATTTAGTCTCAAATATGTATAATGATGTTTTTAGGTTATGTTTAATGATATATTTAGGTTCAATACGATTGTTTTTCCTTTTCTTTTTCTCTCTTTCTTTCTTTCTCATTCTACCTTTTAGAGTGCTAAGAGACTTAACTGTAATTTGCACTACATAAAAATGGAGTATTATTATCATTATTATAAGTGTAATTGCAAATCATACCTAGATGGTATTCATACAGGTGTGGAAATATGGACTTAAATTCACTGTATTTAGTGGCTAAATACAGGGGCAATACAGGGTTGCACAACCATTACATCTTTATTTTATACTTTTTTTTTTCTTCTCTCTTTATTTTTTCTCTGATCTCCTTTCCTTCTTAGTTCTTTTTTTTTTCTTTTTCACTGCTGGAAAAAAAATTTATAAGTAATACTGCCCCTGGTATTTCGAATATAATCCTACTTTTGAAGAAATCCTCAAGTTGATACAAGTCTCTATTAGCCATTCTGTATGTGTCAGACTGAGAGGTGTGTGTGTGAGGGTGTATGTGTGTGATTGTATACATGTGTAAACTGAGGACAGTGCAGTGGAATAAAAAAATAAACGAGGTCCTCACATGTAGATCTAAAGAGAACTTTCCCTTTTGGAAACTAAAAACCGTTGAATTACCTTTTCATTCGAATTTTTTCTCATGGACTAAAAGTTGGCAAGTAACTTTGATATCAAACAAATTTGAAGCACTTCTTCTCAATCTGATTTTGGTTCCTTCAAACAAAATAAAACAACACATAGACAAATATAAAATAATAATCTTTGCATGATACATATAAAGTTATAGAAATATATATATAATTTATAACATAATCCACGAGATTGCACATAAGTCATTACATTATTTTTTTTCCAGTCAAAACAGTCATTGATGATTACAAATTTCTAACTCTTTCATGAAATGGAGTACCTTCATGTGCATTCGAGAATACAAAATACAAGATTTTCAAAATCAGATAAAAGCAACAAAAGCAATGTAGGCCTACAATATTTATGTTGTCTCAATTGTAAGGAAATAATACTTCATATAAACAACTGTTTCTTCCATTAATCTTGGTAGTTATTTGGTTGTTTTTTTGTAATTCCCGCTTGAAGTGCACCAAAGAACATTTTCATAAAGAATAAATGTGAACCACCAATACAACGTTAGCAGACTAAAATGGAAGATTTTTCAAAACAAATGTGCACAAATATTAATCCGTATTCTTGAAAGCTACCTCACGTTTAGCGCTGGCCTTAAGTCTCACCTAACTTCATACATATATGACTGCTGACATAAGGTCGCATATTTCAGGAGATAGGCTCGGCTTAACTAGCCATTAACTTTAACAGGCACAGACCTTTAGCTGAGCCTGGTCTAATTAATTAGGCCATGGTTTTATAACCTAGGCTGGTTTCGAGAATACAGGCGATCATCTCTCTACCTAAACCCCACTGATAGCCGGGTCATTATCAGAAACATTACTGAATGTCATCAATCAATGGATGAAAAAAATAGAATCTACAACGCTTATTCAACATTTTTTTATCCAGCATCTAGTATAAAAAATAACAATGAAATGCAAAATATAACATCAGCAATATTACACATTCATTTTCACATTTGATAATTTCTGCAAAAGGCAAGGTTTTTTATAAATATTGTGTCTTTCATAACACGCGACTTTGTGTTAATTGTGCTTCTACATACAAACTACATGGAATGTGAAGGTGACAATGAAATTCATTTTCAAAATAAATGTATTAGCAAGTACATCCTAATTGTTTGATTTGGTGACAACATCGTGCAATATCAACATGCATCTTTGGCTATTTGGTTTTGGATAATAATGTCAAAGAATTAGATTTTTATTAAAAGCCCGTTCGTTGGTCAACAAAGCTCATTCAAGTTGTCAACAAAGTAATATTCAAGATCCAAAAACATTTCATACCTTGAAGTCAATATCAAGTGCAGGTTTTATCGTGTGATTGATCATGATACCTCAGAGAAAATAAGCATTTGTAGATAAGCGATAGAACATTAACATTCTTTACCATTTGATTACATGCATACGATTGCTCTAAAACTATCCTGCTCTCCCTCATTGCTGACAACTGTTCTGGTGGGTGTTTCATAAAGCTGTTTGTAAGTTACAAGCGACTTTACGAACGACTGGTGACCATTTCTTGCGGTCACAGACATTCGCCAAATTTTGATCAATGTTGATTTAGCGCCTACTCAAGGATCATCAGTCGTACCTGTACGTAAAGTTGCTCGTAACAAATATGAACAGCTTTATGAAACAACTACCTGGACCATCCCGTAAAATATGTTTTCCCCCTTGAGCTGTATAATCTGGATGGTTGTGTCACGCCATCAGAATACAAGAAGCAAGCGCAATGCGTATATTCAAACCATGGCCTCGAAGGGGAAGTTCACCCTAATGTCAGGTTGGCTTTAGACAAAATGATCTGAAGGATGCATATTAACAAATGTTTGGCGAAATCCATCAAAGATAAACAGCATTTATGGAATTATAATGTTATCTTTATTTCATGAGTTCACATGTGAGCAGTTTCGATTCTCTGTATGTTATGTGATGTGAATACTATAAATTGCAATTTTCTCAGAAAGTTGAAAATGGCTTTTACCTGGCACATTTAAAATATAATCTGACATGGGGTTCATGAGAGCAAAGTTGGCTCAGTCGGTAAAGCGTCTGCCCGTCGAACCAAAGGTCGTGGGTTCGAGTCCACCCCGGGCAGTGACTGAAGCCTGCGTTGTGTGTAAACGTCTCTCCCCCATTTCATAGATGCAGGCTATGTTACAGTAGAAAACACTCCATCCCTCGGATAGGACGTTAAATGGAGGCCCCGTATAGAGGAGAGTCACCACCTTTGCATGTTAAGAACCCACTGCACTGTTCGTATAAGAGTAGGGGGAAACTACGGTGTAGTGGTTCATCTGCACTCCCCTAATCAGTTATATTGGGAGGAGAGACCTGTGGGCATAGTGATTCAGTTTGCTTTTCGTCTCCCAGGCACAGGTGACGCCAAACAAATTATAATGATAATAATAAATCCTACCGCAGCACTCGCATCTTTTGGAAAGGCGGTTATCTACATTTGCCAATGTCCACCTAGGTGCAGTAAATGGGTATGAAGAAACTCCTTGAGCGCTTGAGCATCTGATCAGGGTAGCCGTGCTAATGCCGATGTAATAGTATGCAGCGGTTAGAAACATTGCAAATGCTATATAAATGTTGCATATTATCATTATGTTATTTCATAGATATTTCTATGATAGAAAAAAATATTCAATCATTATGGCCCATTGAAAAAAAGGTGATTTATGGAAATTATTTTACATGGCATATACATGTAGGGGAGAGGTCTCTTGTATGTGACATCATTGAATTAAAAACTTAAAAAATCCATAACATCGTTATGATTTGAAGGATGTCACCACGCAGCTGTTAATATATTTATTTTTTGTCTGCTTTTATGAAATCCACTTCACATCAGGGTGAACTTTCCCCTTTAAACAATGGATAAACATATTTGGCACAGTAGGTACGCACTTATTTCCTCCAAGCACTGCAGCTTCACAAACTTAAAAGTGACTTTGCAACGCAGTGCAAGCTATGAAGGAACACTAGTCAGAGTCCGAGGAATCTTTAATGAGTTTGCACGTCAATAATCTAGTCCTCCTTGTGCAGATGTAAATGGATGCATGACACGACATAAGAACTTCTTGCTCAAGGGCACCTTGGATAAGCAAAATGGTCATCATTTGGCAAAATGATTCTGTCGCAAACAACGTTTTCATCGATCCACTCAAGACGAGTCAATATCAAAGAAATATTCATTTCCAGATTTTGACAACACCATCCCGTGAGGTCGTGACTAAAGCGTTACTTGTGGACGATATTTGGAAGACACCCATATCGGTGATCACGTCTCGATGGCCGACCGGAACCTGCTCGGCGCTGCGTCTTTGACTTTCGTCACTGACAGACGTCGCTGCTGTGCCCGCTCCACCACGCTGCTTGCCGTACGTTTCAACGATGACTTCGGTGCCGTCTATTACTCGGTGACTGTTACAGGAGAGATTTAAAAATAAATAATGAAATTGTAGCTTTCAACTAAAAGTAGGCATATGACATAAAAGAAATGATTACAGGTTCAATTTCCAAACCCCCTCCCCAAAAAATATGAAAGTTCACAAAAAGAGGAGAATTTTGTTTTTATTATGGATAGAATATAAAACTTTTGTTTACAAAATATGAGAGTTGTACTACTAAACCCACCATTTTCATGCAACATTGCCAATTTGAGGATCACAATAGAAAGTAAAATGAAATTTTTTTAAACTTTCTTATTTTGCAACCAATTTTCTTCTTATAGATTCTCTCTATCCTCCGTCTTTTTATTTAAACTGATACTTTCCCCAGGTATCTCATTCTCCTTTAACATGTTATGATTATTATCATTATCATCATTACTAAACTTACTACACCGAGTTGTGTAACGGGGTCATTGACCGATCCAGCTATGATAGATGATATTTCAGGGTTGGTGACATGTTATGATTAATATCATTGAGATTAATCTTACTTGTAAGAAACACTGAGCTGTGTAACCGGGTCATTGACCGATCCCGCTACGATAGACGATTGTCGAGGGTTGGTAACATGTTATGATTAATATCATTGAGATTAATCTTACTTGTAAGAAACACTGAGCTGTGTAACCGGGTCATTGACCGATCCCGCTAAGATAGACGATTGCTGAGGGTTGGTTGCATGTTATGATTACTATCGTTAAAATTAATCTAACTTGTAAGAACACTGAGTTGTGTAACCGGGTCATTGACCAATCCCGCTATGACAGATGATTGTTGAGGTTGGTGACATGTTATGATTATTAGTTTTAAGATTAATCTTACTTGTAGGACACACTGAGTTGTGTAACCGGGTCGTTGACCGATCCCGCTATGATGGACGATTGCTGAGGGTTGGTGATGTTCCAGTAGCGAATTCTCTGATCAGAACCTGCCGTCAAGAAACATGGCGTCTGTTCCATAGACGGAATGCAGTATAGGGCGTGGATAGCATGCTGGGAAGTCTGAGGTATAAGATTATAGAAAATACAAGTTTAAGCAGCACGCGACACTGGCACTGGTCCGATGGTCCCAGATCGGTAAAAATTGCTGTCGGGCCAGTAACTTTTCAGAAAAGGCCAGATTTACTGGTCCGACATGACGAGTAAGATTATATCTGATACAAAATATTTTCTTCTCTTTTGTAAATTATAAAAATGGCTCTGGCATCTCAAAAAATGGCTCTCATGAATTAAGTTGAGTGTGTGTACTTTTTTTTTTGGGTGGGGTAACAATGAGCAATAAAAGACAGCAAAATAAACTCAAGTCTTTTTTATATTTTTCTTTATTTTGGGGACCATTAAATTTTAGGTTCGGTCCAGTAAAAAATGGAAAAAATGGGTATGTACTGGTCCGACATGATCAGGTCGGACCAGTAGCAAAAAAGGGTTATTGTGGAGCCCTGGTTTAAGGACATTTACAACTCATGTTATCATGGCCAATATCTACAGTCTTTATGCTTACATTATTTTGATGTGATTTATGACAAAAAAAATATTCTATAGAAATTGTAATAGAGAGTGTTTATATCATAATGATGATGATGATAAAGATAATAATAATAATAATTATCATCATTACGATAAAATAATAATAATAATAATAATGATAATAATAATAATAATAATGATGATGATGATGATAAAGATACTAATAGTAATAATAATGATAATACTAATAATAATGATGATAACAATAATACTACTACTACTACTATAATAATAACCTTATAGAAAACATTGTTCTATATGTACCTGTGTTAGGGACAGAGGGGGGTGTGGACTTGCCCATAGGGTAAACTGCCTCGCCCCTGTCTCCATATCCCACATAGAGACCTCGTTGTTCCCCTGCACCGCTGAGATTACAAGGGACTGTTGGCTGGGGTGTAAACGAACCCTCCTCACCAGAGCACCTGTTTGAATACAATTGATCATTTCAATGCCAGGTGAAGACACAGGCCCATATTCTGAAGTCGGGTTTAACTTAAACTCAGGTTTAAAGTTGTGGTTTAAGTATGGATAGCCAATTGTTACATAAATCACTAACGGTAGAGATATATATCTGCTCATTTGGCTCTTAAATCATTCATAATTGTCTAGGAAGTTTAAATAGATGATTGTCTTCACAATCGATGAATCAGGAAAGAGCGCAGTAAACATAAGAAACATACAACTTAATAAAACTTTTGACACTTTTGGCTTCCCATATTTTTAGCACAGAGTTAGACCGTGGTCTAAGTTAAACCTGACTTCAGAATACGGGCCAATGAAGATGACAATTAATTTTGCAGACTTTTATGATGTATACTCAAACAAAATAACTTTACAACTTTTTCACCATTTTGAAGGACTACATTTGAAGAAATCTGCTCTCTAGGCTTTAACAGGAATAACAGGTTTTGTACAAGAATTTGTTTAAGAACAGCAGTAATGGGTACAATATTAAATGAATGGAACAAGCTCAGAGAGAAAACTTTTATTCTTAGATATTAAATGGATTAAATAATAAAGAAAATCTGAATATGAAGTATGCCTGTCAGAAGTTTGTTTATATACTGCCTATATAACACTTGACACACACAAAGCATGGCAAAATCCTTGGAATTTGTTTGATGAAAATGTTCAATCCCAAATTTTCAGCTGGTTGTTATGCGTTTTAAAGGTGGATGCACCTCATCAATGATGCTTTGCTATAGAACATATTAGTTTTACAACAATATTCTCCAATTGAAAATAAATGAAATCAAAAGAATTTCACTGCTCACATAGTCCTTCACCTTTCTCACATCTCAAGCTCTACTTTCAATCAGAAAATATTTATACCTGAGGGATGTTGGACTGTGGTGATTGGAAGTTGAAACCTCATGTC
Organism: Lytechinus pictus; assembly: GCF_037042905.1. Lineage (NCBI taxonomy): Eukaryota > Metazoa > Echinodermata > Echinoidea > Temnopleuroida > Toxopneustidae > Lytechinus > Lytechinus pictus. The sequence continues at coordinate 18,928,929 of NC_087258.1, forward strand.
CCAACAAATATGGCTGCCATTCGTTGTACCGACGGCCATCCAGCACTGCTGGGGGTCTACCACAAACGATGTGATCAAACCTAAAATAAATGTGAGCGAATAAAATCAAAGGTGTGATCAAACCTAAAATAAATGTGAACAAATACAATAAATAGATCCGTATATTCAAAACCTGCCTCCAAAGATATCAAAATTAAATGGTGGGTGGGTGGTTCCAGGAAGAGGGAACAGCCAAAGAAGACATGAAAGGGGCAAGTGGGGGAGGAGAGTAAAAGGATTGGGGTTGAGGATGGAGGATAAACTTAATCGGGCAAAGTGGAGGGAGAGGGTAAGTGCAATTGCTGCAAGTATGAGATAAATCCGGTAACCCCCGTTTACAGAAGAAAAAACAGATTTAAAACTTTGGATTAGTGATGATAATGTTGAAATGATCATGTTTGCAGTTTGATTTATTTATTTTCTCAGCCAGCATAAAAACAACATACAACAGGCATTACATATATCACATTAGAGAGAAGGAAGAAAAAGAAACCACATGAAAAATTATTATTAAAAAGAAACCAGAACTAGTTTCTGATTAATATAAGGTAATGACATTTTAGAACATTCAATATTATGATGACAAAATGCTCAGAACATAATACATGACACTCTACAACATTATTTTTAGGTCATATCAAAACTGGGCACTGTTGCACAGAGGTTACTATTATGGTAAGTTTGCCAGCCAATGGTAACTACCATGGTAACAATGCTCAACTGCCAATCAGAATCAAGGATTTCAAGAAATCACCATTGGGTGACAGAGTATAATATGCAAATGTTGACTGCTTGTGAGAATGACTTTGCAAATCATCACTCCTGAGGTGCTTTTTATACTGGCCTCCTATCACCCCGAGGCCTTGGAGGCCGGTATGAAAAGCCAAGGAGGGGGGGGGTACTTAGATTTGGTTTGGACGGTGGTGTGCGGCTGAAGGTTCAACATCCATACCCATATTTACAGGTCATTTTGGCTAAAAAGGTACCCATTATCAGGGATTTATTACAGGGGCGGATCCAGGATTTTCCAAAAGGGGGGGGCACATTTTCCCCTGGAAAATTTGACAAGCACATAAGACATTGGAGGAGAATATGGACCCATGTTTAAGGCCAGTATCTAAAAATTGGGGGCCATGTTTTGGGATTTTTCAGCATAAAACCATACCCCATATTGAGGGATTTCTTCCAAAAAAGCGACCCAATCCAGCGGCACATCCCCGTATGCCTTATTTTGTGAGTACCACCCCCCCCCCGATGAAAAGTAAAGAGGGAGTGCTGATTTCCACTGTCATTCTAATACAGAGCATTCCATATTTGTTTTATATGCTACTACTGCACTACAAATCGGACGCATCCGAGAATGAATCAACAATGGTACATCAGGCTTCCAAAGGCTACTGGTATCTATTTTAGGACCACTAGTGTAACTCTAGTCTACATTAACTCGATAAGCTACTGTGCAATTTAAACGATCTGCGTGGCTGCTTGTCAACCGGCATATAGGCTTGAGCCTTGCCGGTAGCTGTGCGTACATGGCCTGGCAGCCGCCAGCTAGCCACGTGCATAGCATCATAACTCGTGGCCCCGTCCTCTGGGGTTATATGTCCTAGCACAGGATTTGATAGAAAGCAAGTCAAATCCCTGAAGACTATTATAGACGGAATTGCAGCACATCACATGCTGTAGTTTTGATCAATCAGTGTTTAAAATATTAGTATGAGGTATATAATAGTAACTTTTATGCAACAGGGCCTACATATTATCCTGGGTCCCATTTCATAAAGACTTGTTATAATAGCAAAAGCCCAATTTCTATAACAATTTTACCATCAGCCAATCAAATCAAAGGATTTCAGTAGCTTTAAACTGTTATTGCAAATTTGTTATTATAACAAGTTTTATGAAACGGGTCCCTGATTACCTTACCATGTCTCTGTTGATTGCGTAACCTGAAGGCCTCCGTAGGGGACCTCAGATCCCAGCCTACCAGATAGCCCTGGGATGTGGCATACACCAGGACCGACTGTGGACCTGTATCAAAGTGGGCCAGGTCTACCGGGACACCCTCCTCGCTCACATTCAGCTCTCGCTTGTCAAGAGGAGCTAGTCTCGGTGGACTTGCTTCTATCCTGTTAAACAAGAACAAAACAGCAATCAAGTTACAGAGTTCTCTTTCAATTGTTTGTGCATTGTCGAGATGTTGAAATTCCTGATTTATTCAGAGCATTTAAAGTTCAAATCCAACTCAACAACAAGCTGACAAAGTGACAAATATAACACTGAAAATAATCAAATCAGGTGAAAATATAACTCAGGGATTTTCATGTTTCATTGTTCCAATATCCAATGTTTTCTAAATGATCTTAACAAATATATCCATGGGCAGAAAAAAGTATGAGTATAAACAAAAACAAAAAAATAACACTAGCTGTGATTAGTGCAAAGTCCTTATGTAAGGATAAAAATAAGCTTAAAATAGTTTCAATCAATTTTCTGGGGAATGTTAATTCTTTCATTCTGTTGACAGCTTCAACCTTATTGTCCATTCAAAATATACAAGGTATATCAATATTTGAAAAGAAAACACTAAATCAAATTTCTTCTCTGATGTCCCATTATTTCAATATTATCATCATGCAGCCAAATCTAAGTTGCAAATAGAAATTTAAGACTAAAGCAATATTTAAAAAATATGTACATCCATATTACACCTAAATAATAATTTCATCAAGTAATACTTTAACATGCAAAATGGTGCCAAATCTATTACTAGTACATGTATTCGATGGACATGCTTACTAGTTATATGTCATGGTGGTATTATTCTCATGAAAAACCACAAAATTCACTTCCTGATATATTTATAAAAAGTTTATATAATCCTACAAATTTCATTCTCAAGAATAACCACAAACATTCACTTCCTGGTATATTTATAGGCCTACAAAGGGAATAAAAATGAAAACCATATAGAAAATTTCTTGTCTTACAGCAAAGTATGAACTTATAAATGCATAAACAGCATATACATTGGATATATATCATGGCCATACCTATGCCCCTATCCTGTTGACAGAATACAAAACTAAATAAATGAATAAAGGCCTTTAAAAAAATGTTATGTACATGTAACATTCATAAGCCCAAAATCGGAAAGTTGGGTCAGTCGCTCATTTTTTTTTTTAAAATACCTTCTCTGCAAAAAGAAAGTCACGCATGGGATGATTTACTTATGCAGTCAAAATGCATAAGAGATTTTCAAATCATTGAATTAAAATTTGAGCAAATACTTCACCCAATCTGAAATTTTCTCACAAAAACATTGAATCTGTATATTTAGGGTCTGCTAAAAAAGCTTAAAAGGAATAGTGACACTGTTTTTTTGCATTTTATGATCAGTCAGATGATGACAAAATAGGATTTTTAAAATAACAATTGTACATGTGTGCGAATTCTTTATGTATATTATTACCATATTTTTTTATTGGAAAAATTTAACATTGTCCTGAAGAATGTCCCTTGTATTTTCTAATGCAATTTTGTAGGATTGTATCTATTCATGTGATATATGTAATATGTAATGTTTTATTACAAATGTTTATAATGTGAGCAAAACTAATTTCCAAGTGGTCAATCCGGCTATAGCCGTGCTGCCTACAGGTGTTCTGGCATTCGAGGAATTTCTTCCTACCGGGTACCCATTCACCTCACCTGGGTTGAGTGCAGCACAATGTGGGTAATCTTCTTGCTGAAGGAAAACACACCATGGCTGGGAATCGAACCCACGTCCCTCAGATTGAAAGACGAGAGTCAAAACCACTAGACCAGGGCCCCGTCTTACAAAGAGTTACGATTGATCCAATCAATGTCAACTCTATGGAAATCCATCAATGTCATAATATTTTCTACAGGAAATTTGCACTATGTCCTTTGGAAACAAAAAGAAGCACACTAAATTGTCAAGAAAACAATGAATGCATGAATATATATCATAGTAAAAAAACATTTTGAACAAATGCGCATAATAGATGTTGACGTTGCTGGCTTTCCATAGTTATGGTTGATTGGATCAATCGCAACTCTTCGTAAGACGGGGCCCTGGATGGCAAAGATACATGAATGCAGAAGTTGTACCAACGCTCACCTATTGACGTGTATTGAGCCGTCGTCTGACCCGGAAGCGATGCTGTGCGATGACTGACAGAAGGTCAACGTCTTTATCTTCCCTGGCTGTCTGTTGTAGGTCTGCCTTGACTTGTTGGTGTTGGCCTTGCCGATCAGCTTTGTACAGTCCCATACCTTCACCGTGCCGTCGTCTGAACAGGTGGCGAAGAGCGTGTGATCGTAGCTGACTTGTAATCTACAATGTCAACAAGGGAAGCACATAGTTTCAGACTCATTGACAAGATGATACATGTGAATCGACAGACGGCAGATCATGAAAACAAGTCTTACATTCTCACACTGTACATTTAAAATTTGGTATAAAGATCTGAGAAACATGTTGCATATCATTATCATTATCTTCACTAAAACAAGAAATATGGTTTTCCAAAGCTAACAAGAGTAACGCAAGCACATAATACGCCCGTCTGTAACACGGAAAATGGAGTTATTGGTCAACCAAGAAAAGTGGAAGGTGGCGACTTCACCTTTGACCTTATGGCCTCAAAATCAATAGACTTGCTAGGATCTATGCTAGTACCATACACACCAAATTATATGAGCCTAGGTTAAGTTAAACTAAAGTTATCCCGTTTACAAGGACTGCAGAGCGTGATACCATAATACGTCCCGTCCTAGGACGGGCGTATAAAAAACTATATATTATTAGTATCATCGTATTAAGGAAAAAGAGAACATCGTTCTAATCAATATCAAGGGTCTGTGACACACAATTTAGTGACAGGGACCTGTCCACGGAGGATTATTCTATTGTTACTGGGGGTGCTGAGCATTGTCACAGCACCCCCAGTAACAATACATAATCCTCCGTGGCCAGGTTCATGTTCATTGATTGACTGTACATGTGATTTTTATGCTTGATTTGAACATAACGATCAATGTAATCACACAGAAAAAGCAGCCCTATGATAAAGTACTAAGCTTTGCGGCACAGGTCCCTCATCTCGAAGGGCATATCCACTGCCTTTCTTAAAGTCAACAACAGGCTTCAAATACAAGGTAATATCACTAATGCATAATAAACATTTAGGTACTGCTTATTACTGAAAAAGGGAATTATACATGGCTAAATTGCTCTCTTCTTAAACATAACAAGTGGAATGCCTCTGGCCGTCTCACCTGCATCACGCGATTCAATATAGCAGCAGTGCTGATTTTGAAAACTACTATAACTCGCACAAGATGTTCAGTGATACTTGGTTACTCTTATTTCCACGTTTTATGAACTAGACCAATACACTTATAGAGATATGATGGCAATTCAACAAATACCCCCAACGTGGCCAAAGTTCTTTGACCTTACATGACCTTTGACCTTGATCATGTGACCTGAAACTCGCACAGGATGTTCAGTGATACTTGATTACTATTATGTCCAAGTTTTATGAACTAGACCAACACACTTTCAAATTTATGGCTGTAATTCAACAAATACCCCAATTTGGCCAAAGTTTATTGACCCTAAATGACCTTTGACCTTGATCATGTGACCTGAAACTTGCACAGGATGTTCAGTAATACTTGATTACTATTATGTCCAAGTTTCATGAATCAGATCCATAAACTCTTAAAGTTATGATGGTAATTCAACAGATACCCCCAATTCGGCCAAAGTTCATTGACCCTAAATGACCTTTGACCTTGGTCATGTGACGTGAAACTCATGCAGGATGTTCAGTGATACTTGATTAACCTTATGTATAAGTTTCATGAACTAGGTCCATATATTTTCTAAGTTATGATGACATTTCAAAAACTTAACCTTAGGTTAAGATTTTGATGTTGATTCCCCCAACATGGTCTAAGTTCATTGACCCTAAATGACCTTTGACCTTGGTCATGTGACATGAAACTCAGGCAGGATGTTCAGTAATACTTGATTAACCTTATGGCCAAGTTTCATGAACTAGGTCCATATACTTTCTAAGTTATGCTGTCATTTCAAAAACTTAACCTCAGGTTAAGATTTGGTGTTGACGCCGCCGCCGCCGTCGCCGCCGCCGTCGCCGTCGCCGCCGCCGCCGCCGCCGCCGTCGGAAAAGCGGCGCCTATAGTCTCACTCTGCTATGCAGGTGAGACAAAAACTGTTTGGAGATCAAAATGTTCCCGTTGTTCAGCCTATGGTCATTAGACAATGGATGTTGTTACTACTTCCAACTATTGTACTTACCTATTGACTGCACCTTTGTGTTCGTGGAGATGTGCTATTAACAGACCTCTTGGTTTCCATGACGATTGAGGAGCTTTGGCATTGAAGGTAGTATCGTGGATCAGCATCTTTCTCATGATGTCTGTGGCATACTGATCTCGCTTCCGCGTGACGAGGCTTCGCAGGTTCAGCCGGCAAGGAGAGACTTGGACTGAAATGAAAACAAAAATGTTTTGGGACAAGTCATTATTAGAAGCCTTGATTATTTTTTTTTCATATTGGTAACAATAAAGTCTGTCTTTTAGTGCTACACTCTCAACTCAGCAAAACTTTTCATGAAATGCTCTCCTGATGGTTGTAGAAGCCAGCAACTTGGAAAGGACAGCAAAAAAAAAATCTCCATGAAACTGGCCTAACTGGTAAGAGGCGGAAGCAATGTTTGATACTCAGTCTAAGAGGGTGTAAAGCATTTGTAATCAAAAGCAAAATCATTTTTGCAATTTTAAAATTCATCGCTCTATTTGAGCTGAAGCAAATAGGTATTTCACTCCTTGTTGCAAGCAATAGATCAACAATCGATCGCAAATCTGCAAGTAATTGCAAGAGATACGATTCATTTGGGCACCCCAACCTGATTTGCAATTGCCATTTGTAATCGATCGCAAGTTTGATTGCAAATTTGATAGCAAGTTCTTGCAATACCCCATTAGTGATTGGGTACTCACCATGAGAAGATACAGGCTTCGGCTCCTGTACGGGTTTCTTGACAGGTATTCCTTCAGCAGCGGCTTGGAGCTGTGACATGCTGATTGGCTCGTTCGCCATGAGGCCCTTGTTGATTGGTCCTTTGCCCGCATCAGCCTGAGTTGGGGATACCTTAAGCAAAGATAGGAATTTTATGGTTAAGAGATTCATCTAATATCACTGAAATTTATAAATCACCCTGTTGACTGTTCCCTTGCAAACATCAATCTGAGTTGGGAATACTTGACAGAGATGTGATTTAAGCACCTTGTAAAAAGTCAGAGCACTGTGTTTCCTGCAGGAATCCTGAACGTAGCTTATCATCATAAATTATCATAGTCAAGTCACCCTAGCTAAAATATGCACTGCTCTTGCAGATGAAAAAAACACATTGAAACATGTGTATGTCTCACCCTGGTTTTAACAAAATGATTTTAAAAAAGTTACCTGAAATGACATTGATCTAATAACCATATTTGTGAAAGTTTTATGAAATAGAGACATATAGGGATGATTTTTCTCAATAAATTACGATTTTGTAAAAAAATAAAAATAAATATTGAAACATGTGTATATCTCACCCTGGTTTTTACAAAATGATTGAAAAAAAAACAAGTTACCTAAAATTACATTGATCCAATAACCATATTTGTGAAAGTCTTGTGAAATAGAGACATATAGGGATGATTTTTCTCAATCATTTACGATTTTGTTAAAAAAAACGAAAAAAAAACGCCTAAAACGTACTGGTTATCAGCTCTAACCTTGTAAAAAGTCAGATCATCGTTTTTCCTGCAGGAATCCTGAACGTAGCTTATCATCATAAATTATCATAGTCCAGTCACCCTAAACGAAAAACTGGTGACTGCAGGAAAGCTGACTTTAGCAGTGCTTTGAGAATGCCCATTAGCTTTATTTTCATGGGATATCAGAATTATTTTACTGGTTAGGGCCAATATACCAGTCATCTACGTGCCCCAGGGGTGTGAGTGGTCACAAATAAAAAGATCTGAAAAAAGCTGAAGAGTGTTGAAAAAGTCTGAAATAGAAAGAGCTCCCATACTTTTTGTACAGAGGAAGGCCAAAAATAAGCTGAAATTAAGCTGAAAATCAAAACAAAAAAAATCTGAAATAAGATAAAAATCTGAACTCTCACATCCCTGACGTGCCCATATTTTCCTGGTATCCTATTCTGAGCCATCCAATATAATGTAAACAAGTGAAACGCCTCTGGTAGTCTCGCCTGCATTACACAATGCAATATAGCAGCAGAGCTGAATTTGAAAACAACTACAATAAATAATTTTTAACAAAGAGAGGGGGGAAACAGACATTCATTTGATAATAATGACCTACAATGACCTTTGACCTTTGCCTAAAGACCAGGGGCCCGTCTTACACAGAGTTATGATCAATCCAATCAATCGTAACTCTATGGAAATCCATCAGTGTCGTAATTTCTTCTACAGAAAATTTGTAAAATGTCCTTTGTAAACAAAGAAGAACACACCAAATTGAAATTTTTTTAACAAACAAGCATTATATATGTTGACGTTGCTGGCCAATTCTTTGTAAGACAGGGTCCAGATATGTCATCAGTCCAATTGCCGATACCTCATTATCATTAAATAAAGGGTTTATGGAACAGTGACTTACACTTGCAAAATTATCTCTGATAATTCAAATTCTTAACCTTTGTTTAATGTTTGATACCAGTGATTAATATATCAGTCAATTCAATGAAAAGAGCACTGAAATTTTGGGACAATTCTCAAACAAAATTCGTGATATTTACGAAGAGTACCTGCTTGCCAGTTTTCTGTTGTTGCTTTGTTGGACTCCCTTTGTGAGTTGCTGCCTTTGGATCCACACGCTGTTGCTGCGTTGCCTGTGCTTGTTGCTTGAGTTGTCCCTGAGCCTGTGGCTGCCCCTGACCCGAGGAGGGCGTGGTCTGTTCCTGGGCGGCGGCTTTATGGAGGGCGGCCTTGGAGGTGGAGCGCTGGACGGGGGCGTGAGGGGGTGGGAGGTCCCCTCCCGACTGGAGGGGCGGTGTGTTGATAGATGTCTGCTGCTGGAGGGAGGGCTTGGCTGGCTTGGGGTCAGGGGTCGTACCAAACATACTTCTCCATTCCTCGTTCTAAAATGACAGTTTTGGGGAGAAAAGGATGAGATGATGCCACTTAGGCAGTTGACCACCAACATGGCCCAACTAATTAGGACAAAGATTTTATTACTACTAAGATTTTTAAGATTACTACTACAAATCTATGATTTATATCAGGTTTCTATTAAAAATAGAAAGTTGCTGGAGCATGTGCCAATATTTTTTTTTGCCCCAATGGGCAAGTTTATTTACAAAAAAAGAACACGTTTACAGAAGTCAAATTATAAACATTATTCAAACAAATGTTTCAATATACTCCATTTCAAATTAAAATCTTTCCTTTTTCCATTCAGATCATAAATGTAACATTCATCTAAATAATAATTTTGTATTACCTTCTTAATCTTCTTAAAATCAGGTACAGTCTTGTTCAACCTCGAGAAATATAATTGTTGTTTTACTAAAATGATAATACAATTCAGGGCATCATTTCGCTTTTCTTTATATCCAAACAAAATATTCTGTGGAGTAAATGTAAGAATAAACATAGGAGATGATATCCACGTTTCTATTTTACTCCAAATATTTCTACTAAAATTACAGAAGTAAAAGAAGTGTTCAATTGTTTCCTTTACAGTATAACAAAATGTACAGCACTCAGTATTGGTGATCTTTAGTTTGAATAAAATATCATTTAAAAACACAATTCTATTGAAAACTTTGTATTGGAAATACTTTATCCGAATGTCAGTTGTAAATCTGAAAATCATCCTATTAAATTCCGGTATTTTAGTGTGATCCAAAAGAATATTTGAATTTTTTCCCCATTTTGCTGCAATAGTTTTGGCTGAATCTTTATTTCCTATCAAAAGTTTATATATACTTTTACACCCCTTTTTATCACTCATTATAGGAGAAATATAAGGCATAACAAATGGTTCACATATTCTATGGTCTAGATTTTGAAATTTTCGATTAAACACACATCTTAGAGCCTGAGAAAGTGAAAAATATTCCAAAACATTGACTTTTAAACCAAACTTAGATTCACATTCAGTTAAAGATATAATATATGTGCCAATATTGATTAAAATACTTATAAAAAAAAAATCAGTATCTTAAAACTTAAACATAATTTCTTTACTATTCTGATATAGAAATTAAAATAAGATCATAACCTAGAAACTCTTTATCACCAATATGACATTTTTATTGTTCATTTTACTAATATATAAAGACATGAAAGAAAACTCCAACGTACATTTAAACAAATTTTTTGTTTATGGTTCTCTTCAATGTAAACAAACATAAAACAATATCAATTATATTTTTGCAGAGTACATGCCGAATTCAAAGACACAGCATCTAAGATAAAACTGCTGCTCCCCACTTACCATTGCTGGGTCTACAGTGCTCTGTTTCTTCTTGGACTTCTCAGTTTGAGCCTTATCCATGACCTCTGACCTCTGACATGAGGTCATGAAGGTATGAATGACACAACATCTCTTCTTCGATTTTACCATTTCACACTTACCATTGCTGGATCTATAGTGCTCTGTTTCTTCTTGGACTTCTTAGTTTGAGCCTTATCCATGACCTCTGACCTGAGGTCAGACGGCTTGATGAGGTCAGCATGATTCTTCTGGATGGCTGGGTAGACGCTGAGGTTGACCTGACCCGGGGTGAAGGGGTCATGGGGCGATGACGCTTGGTTTGTTAGATCACCCATCCTAAAAATAAAATGTAGTAAGAGGGGCAACTAGAGATTTAATTTAAGAAAATTATGCTGAAAATCACCAAAACAAACAAGCATAAATTGGCATGTGTATTATCATAGTTTAGTAAAAGACTATTTTTGACAAAATTCCATGCCCATTTTGCTTATTACTCAGAAATTACTCATTTTATACAGAATATATATACATATATACAAACACTTGAGTGTCATTTTCTTTGAGTCTGAAAAGGCCACCGCACACCTTATGACCCGACTGGTCTAAGACTGGTCTGCGACTGAGTGAGTGGAGATGAATCTCCAGGTAGTCATAAGCCTCGACACCGCACACCTTGCGATCCGACTATCATGCAGTCTGCGACTCCGCATGCGCTTTTTGCTATTTGCCATGGCAACTGAAAAAATGACGCTTACTACTGCGTATGCGCGTTAACTGCATATCATGTACGCGTTGCGACTCGCTGTCTGATTGGCTGGAAGGCGGATTGAGCTTGCGATCCAGTCATAAAAGGATTCGACATGTCAAATCCTTACGATTTTCCTTATGATTTGTCTATGACCGGTCTGCGACTCTCAAGCCGACAAGAGCTGTGACGTCACATCTCCCTTCACTCAGTCGCAGACCAGTCATAGACCAGTCGGGTCTTAAGGTGTGCGGTGGCCTTTAGAAGTCATCCTATATAGACCATTGCCAAAAGTGGAAGATACATTTACAGATAAATGCCAGTGTGGTAACATTGTAACAATAAGTTATGAACTGAAGCAAGTCAAATGCAAAGGTAGAGTAATATGTCCCAAATGATTATGGTAGAAAATGTGTAATTGCTGAGATTCTGAAAAAAATAAGCATGGCATTCCAGCCTGGTGTTGGGTCTTTTTCAAAGCAACAATAATACACTGTCCCACGTGTGCTTATCTGTGCTGGAGCCCGTTGCAGAAAGAGTTGCAATCAATCGCAACTCTAAAAATCATGCGTAACTTGATTTTCAGCCAATCAACAGCGCGCATTTTGGACTTGCGATTGATTTTTTTACTTGCGTTTAAGCGCAACTCTTCCTGCAACAGGCCCCAGGTGATCTTCAGTGTGGCCATTATGCAATTTAGACTTCACGATATCACAGATTTTGGTCTGTGTAAACAATATAAAGTGATAAGATAACAGCCTAATTTGATTTTGAAGACTTTCGCATAAAATCATTGTTTGTTGCAACCGAAGATACTTTTAGCTATGCTGTTTGAGTTTTTTCTTTTTTTTCAGAGAGATCTCTTACCCAATCTTAGCCTTGGATTGCTTCAACATGATTTCTCTCAGATAGAGAAGTTTATCTTCATCCTCTTCCGTCATTCCTTGTGATTGTAGTTTCCTCAGGAGCTGGAGAAAATAGAAAATAGTACCAAAAAATCAGAAACATTGTCATGTCTTTGCATTATTTTATCCATAAAGAATTGAAGATAAAGAGCACAATCAAGGAGTTACAAAATCAATTTTTTTTTCAAATTAATTCAAATTAAACTACTTAGCTTTTACAATATATACCCATTTAAGATAAATACCAGTTCTGGTAATGATCTCAAAATGAGTTCGATTAGAATCCAATGAAATTACCATTTTATAAATAAAAAATATGTGCCAAATAGCTCTGGAAGAAAATGTGTAATTGCTGAGAAATGAACAAAAAAAGCATGGAATTCCATCAAATGTTGTGTATTTTTCTAAGCAATATTAATACACTATCCCACATATGCCTTTCTGTGTTAGCGATCATCAGAATTATTGATTTTGCGCTAAGATTTCATGATTTCACAAAGATAAGTTTACATTAATGTACCAGATCTAGATGTATGATAGTATTTTGACAATTAACCTTGATTTAAAAGACTTTCTCACGAAATAATTGTCTGCTGCAACTACTGTCTTTTACTTTTAAGCTTACTATACATGTATAGTGAAGGACATTCAAAGGTCCAATACAAGAGATTTGTAAACTTTAATAAAAATTAAACACAATTAATAGATAATGATAATATGAAACACTTATACAATGGTTAATACAATGTTTCTAAGTGCTTCACATTATCATCCAAGCTTTGATAAGGCATTAAAGCATTAATCCTTATTAAACTGGGGGGGGGGCCCCTTCGACAAATTCGCTGCTTTGCCGCCGTGCAAAATGTTTTGACCGCACTGCTTGCTGACTTTTTACTGTCTTGCGCATCTTTCGAGACTAAATTTGCGACGCCCGGGTACGCGGTTCCGAAATTACGCAATATTTTGTAATCGCATGTCGGTCCCAAAATTGCTCAAAAACGTGATTCCGTGTACAAAGTCAATGCGAATGTATGATTATTTATACTTTTGTTGGTTAAGATAGATTTATTTTATGTTATTTATGATCACAAAAGGGTCCCCGGCAAAGTTCATCGGAAATTAAGAAATACATAAGAATAAAAAAAAACAATAAGATACATAGGAAATTAATTATTTTTTGGCAATTTTTGTTAGAAATGTAAAAATTTATATGTTCACCAAAAATTAGCATTCTACTAGCTAAATGAAGTTAGTTAAAGGCAAAAACATACACACACAAAAACAAAATTAGGTCAAATTTCATACGCTTATTTGCATAATTAATTAATAAAAAAATATAAACAATCAATTTTTAGAAAATTTTACTACACAGTCTTGTAGTTAACATCCGGCTCTACGCGCATGCAAATTTTCGCGGCGATCACGCACTCAACGGCCGAGATCTGAGGGGGGAGTCAAATTGACCCCCCCCCCCGGTATATGTGGGTTTGAAATAGCCCAGTTTAAGATAGGGTTAAATACCTGTGCCATTTGTCCCATCTCAGGGCCTGCATAGATTACGTATCAACTGCCTGTCGGTCAGGTTGTCAAAGAAGTCTATGACGATCGGTGATCGGAGGATGTAGTCGTAGACAGCTCGAGATACAGGACAACCCCAAAGCATAATACCTTTTTGTTTCTTTGTTGTAATACCTTGATTTGAACATTTGTATTAATGGGGGCGTCTTCGTCTAGTGGTTACAACTCTAGTCTTTCAATCTGAGGGAAGTGGGTTCGATCCCCAACCATGGCATTTTTTCATTCAGCAAGCAATTTACCCACATTGTAATGCACTCACCCCAGGTGAGGTGAATGGGTACTCGGTAGGAAGGAATTCCTCAAATGCTTGAGCGCCTAGATGATGGCTCGGCTACAGCCAGTGTAATAATATGATGCTAAATGTTAAGCACAGTAGAGAAATATAGTAGCTGCGCTATATAAATGGTCTATATTATTGTATTAATGGAAATTAATAAACCTCGTTCAATTCAATTCAATCCATTACCTGTGCCATTTGTCCCAACTCCGGTTCATTGTACTCTGGCTTGTAACCTGGCCTGCACAGATTACGTATCAACTGCCTGTCGGTCAGGTTGTCAAAGAAGTCTATGATGATCGGTGATCGGAGGATGTAGTCGTAGACAGCTCGAGATACAGGGGTCTTTAGCACACTCATGATGATAGCCTGTGTGGGAAAAAGATTTTGAAAATTTTGAAGGGGATATTGCATTTAAATATTTTACGGTTTTATTAATTGACATTGTTATTACCGTAAGTCTGCCTTAATTTTTTAAGACAGAGAAACAAGGAAACAAATCAATCAAGTGTTCTATTTTATAATAAAATAACCAATTCTGTTCCCTTTTATTTTGATAACTTTTTTTCACTGTGTGCATCCAACAACAGATATGGTATATTTGACATCCCAAATGTCTCTACTATCTTTGAATAAATGAATCTGCCACAGACCTTTGACCTTTGCTGCATCACTTCACATTGTGATATCTCATATATCAATGTTCTTTATGTTTAGTGTAGTAGGTTTCAGGGTACACCATGTATCTTTCTTGGGCATATGTTGGTCCTGAAAAGGACCACCCAATCTCGACGTTTCGACAAGTGTGTTCTTGTCGTCCTCAGGAGAATGAGCAAAGTTTGTAAAAGCAGGCCTTATATACTCTGTCGAAGTGCCGTATGCACGGTATCTCGCAGGGTACATATCTCTGATTGGCTAGATAGGTCACATGACATCCACATATGCGGACGTGGGTGACAACACACAAATTGGGCGCGCAAAACCAGCGACGACCGGAAATTGCTGTCAGTTATCATTCCCGCTAGGATTAGCATGAATGACAAAAGTCACCACTTCCGCCCATACACTGCAGTGCTCACACGTGTGTGGAACGTCCGGGTAGGCTAATTAGGCAAATTAGCCTCTTTGTCTAGAACGGTAAGCCAGATATTGCTGAGTTGGAGGCTGCTGTCTTGAGGAACAGTGTTATGTTCCTCAATCTCCAACGCTTCTCTGACTCTCCGTTGATACCAGTAGGGGACACGGGTGACCAGTCTACTCTCATCCCAAAGAATCCGGTGATCATGCGTATGGGCATGATCGATGATTGCAGATTTTTCCCTCTCGTCTCTCCTACCATGGGCCTTGTGTTCCTTAATCCGAGTGTTGAAGGAACGACCCGTCTCTCCGATGTAAACTTTACCGCATTCACAAGGAATTTGGTAAACTCCAGGGAGGTCCTTGGAGTTGCGCTTGTCCTTATGTGTAGTGAGGGCAGATTGAAGCTTATTTGAGGAACTATGACGAACCTCAATGTCGGCTTCTCTCAAAATCCTCTGAATTTTGTGAGAGGCTGCTCCCAGATATGGAAGAACGACTCTCGCCTTGGGTTGTCCTGCACGAGGGTTCCGTGAGGGGGGAAGCTCAGTGCAGATCTTATGTGAGGGGTAGTTGTTACATTTCAAAACACGTTTGGTATGCTCAAGCTCACCTCTCAGGTGGATCTGGTCACTAACCTCATGCGCTCGTTTGACTAACGTCTTGTTGATGGATCTCAGCACTGATGGGTGGTGGAATGAACGATAGTTCAAGTACCGATCAGTGTGAGTAGGTTTCCGATAAACCTGATGGGATAGGGATCCCTGTGCCGTCCTCGTAATCTTTGTATCAAGAAAGGGGATAGACCCCTCATTCTCCATTTCCATGGTGAACTTGATACACTTGTGTTGAGAGTTGAGGTGCTGTAAGAAATTGCTAGTTTCCTCAGCACCGTGTTGCCAAACCACAAAAGTGTCGTCCACATATCTAAGCCACACTTTGGGTTTGTGGGTTGCTGACTGGAGAGCCGTCTCCTCGAAATGTTCCATGAACATGTTGGCTACCACTGGGGACAGGGGAGACCCCATGGCAGCCCCTTCCGTTTGCCTGTAGAATGTGTCTCTCCATCTGAAAGAGGTGGAATTGAGGCACATCTCAAGCAGGTCATGGATCTCTAGAGGAGACAACTGTGTCCTGTCAGGGAGAGTTCTGTCAAATTTCAATCTCTCAAGGATGATGGCGCAAGCATCCTTAACTGGTACACTTGTGAACAATGACTCAACATCAAAGCTGATGAGGAGGTCATTGTTAGAGACGTTCATCTGACAGATCTGCTCAACGAAATGTTTAGAGTTTCTCACGTGATGCACGCCCTGACCAACAAGAGGCTGTAAGATGTAAGTCAAATGCTGAGCCAGTGCGTACGTGGGAGATCCTCTAGTAGACACAATAGGTCTGAGTGGAGTGTCTGGTTTATGAATCTTCGGTTGCCCAAAGATTATGGGACATAGACCAGACGAGCTCCGGAGTTGTCGGTAAATGGGTCTAGACAAGACATCCTTCCTCTGGAGAGAGAGGAGCTTATCATTAACCCTACGTTCGATGGCCGGTGTGGGGTCTCTAGGAAGTTTCCTATAGGTCCCCGAATCCAGTAGTCTTTGAACCTTGGTCTCATAATCCAATCTGTCCATCACAACAGTAGCATTACCCTTGTCTGCCTTGAGAATATGAATGGAGTTATCCTCTCGGAGACTAGCAAGGCCTGACTTCTCGGCTTTGGTGAGGTTGGGCCGAGGTGGGTTAACCGAAGTCAGTACTTGTGAGATTTGGATACGCACTGTGGCTGATTGAGACCGAGTAAGATGTCTGAGGCTGGGTTCAATCTTCTGGATGAATTCTTTTCGGTTTACTTGCTTAGGAGCCATAGCAAAATTAAGTCCCAATGAGAGGACCTGATGTTCATTCTCAGACAACTGACGTTGACTGAGGTTGACAACAGTTTTGCTAGGATGCAAGTTGTGTCTAGGCTGGCGGTTGTGTCTCGGCTGGTGTTTGTTGAAACGGGAAGGACGGATCAGTTTCTCAAACTTCCTCACTTGTTTGGACTTAGTTGTCTCAAAAACGAAGTGGCTGGAAGATTTGATGAAACGATCGATTTTACCCCAATCATTGCTCGAGAGCTTTGACTTTAGGTATTCTTCCGATGTTTCAACAAAAGGTTGAAGTTGTCTGAGCTGGTTATGGACGTGTCTGATCCTCTCTCTGATGAGACTCTCAGAAGCATGTCTAAGAACCTGCTCCGCTCGTCTGGAACGGACAGGTGCATGGAGCACCAATCCGCGGGGGATAACCCCTGAATCCCTGCACCTTTTGAGAAAGGTGAGATGGTTGACAAATCTGGCTTCCTTGATCCTGTTCCGCTGTAGTCTTCTGGTGTGCTGGAACGTCTGCTCCCCGTAGAGACGAATTATATAATTTCTGAAGGTTTCCATGGCGAAGAAGAATAGTGTAGTAGGTTTCACGGTACACCATGTATCTTTCTTGGGAAGGGGCTGCCATGGGGTCTCCCCTGTCCCCAGTGGTAGCCAACATGTTCATGGAACATTTCGAGGAGACGGCTCTCCAGTCAGCAACCCACAAACCCAAAGTGTGGCTTAGATATGTGGACGACACTTTTGTGGTTTGGCAACACGGTGCTGAGGAAACTAGCAATTTCTTACAGCACCTCAACTCTCAACACAAGTGTATCAAGTTCACCATGGAAATGGAGAATGAGGGGTCTATCCCCTTTCTTGATACAAAGATTACGAGGACGGCACAGGGATCCCTATCCCATCAGGTTTATCGGAAACCTACTCACACTGATCGGTACTTGAACTATCGTTCATTCCACCACCCATCAGTGCTGAGATCCATCAACAAGACGTTAGTCAAACGAGCGCATGAGGTTAGTGACCAGATCCACCTGAGAGGTGAGCTTGAGCATACCAAACGTGTTTTGAAATGTAACAACTACCCCTCACATAAGATCTGCACTGAGCTTCCCCCCTCACGGAACCCTCTTTCAGGACAACCCAAGGCGAGAGTCGTTCTTCCATATCTGGGAGCAGCCTCTCACAAAATTCAGAGGATTTTGAGAGAAGCTGACATTGAGGTTCGTCATAGTTCCTCAAATAAGCTTCAATCTGCCCTCACTACACATAAGGACAAGCGCAACTCCAAGGACCTCCCTGGAGTTTACCGAATTCCTTGTGAATGCGGTAAAGTTTACATCGGAGAGACGGGTCGTTCCTTCAACACTCGGATTAAGGAACACAAGGCCCATGGTAGGAGAGACGAGAGGGAAAAATCTGCAATCATCGATCATGCCCATACGCATGATCACCGGATTCTTTGGGATGAGAGTAGACTGGTCACCCGTGTCCCCTACTGGTATCAACGGAGAGTCAGAGAAGCGTTGGAGATTGAGGAACATAACACTGTTCCTCAAGACAGCGGCCTCCAACTCAGCAATATCTGGCTTACCGTTCTAGACAAAGAGGCTAATTTGCCTAATTAGCCTACCCGGACGTTCCACACACGTGTGAGCACTGCAGTGTATGGGCGGAAGTGGTGATTTTTGTCATTCATGCTAATCCTAGCGGGAATGATAACTGACAGCAATTTCCGGTCGTCGCTGGTTTTGCGCGCCCAATTTGTGTGTTGTCACCCACGTCCGCATATGTGGATGTCATGTGACCTATCTAGCCAATCAGAGACATGTACCCTGCGAGATACCGTGCATACGGCACTTCGACAGAGTATATAAGGCCTGCTTTTACAAACTTTGCTCATTCTCCTGAGGACGACAAGAACACACTTGTCGAAACGTCGAGATTGGGTGGTCCTTTTCAGGACCAACATATGCCCAAGAAAGATACATGGTGTACCGTGAAACCTACTACACTATTCTTCTTCGCCATGGAAACCTTCAGAAATTATTTCTTTATGTTTCCTGTATATTGCTTTCATGTTTGCATTCATTACAATAGAATGAATATATAATGTTCACCTGTTTTTATTCGCTCTGTTTTTCTACTGTGCAAAGGCAAGGACTTGCAATACCTCGATATCTCTACCTGAGGTAGTTAATTAGGATTCTGAAATGGCTTGCTGCTGCTAAAAATGATCATATCACTTTTTATCACATTGTAGAGAGAATTTATCTAATCAAATTCAATAAATCAATATTTAATTTTTGTTCAAATTTTAATTGATTTATTTCCATTTCCCAACAACAAACATAGACACATTTATGGATATACCAAACAGAATAACTATCACGATATATACTTCAGTTATTAATAATATCATAGGTATATGATTAGCAAACAAATAAATTGCTGTTTCAATATACATATGGATTATGATTAACATAAGAAGATGAAAATGAGGAACTTATCAAAAAGCATAGCTTGTATTGGTAAGACCATAATTCAGGCCAAAAATTTTCTCAGTATTGTCATTGTAAAAATATTGGCAAATTAAAATAAATACAAACCTCTTTATCAATTTGTATGATGGGCTTTTTTAGGAATGGCAAGAGTAAAGGTGTCAGATTACAATGCACGTCCGCAATGTTCAGAGACTTGGCTATTGCTGCTATAAAACCAACTGTGGCCTGGCGGATCCATAGATTCTACAGAAAAGAACAAATACATCGACAGAGATGGCCAACTTCAAAGGCCCAAACCAGAGCAAAACCTGAAAATGGAAACTCTTAAAGCTAAAAAATAGACAATGTAAGTTTTAGGCATATAAACTGCTTACCAGCTGAGAAAGAAAAACTCAAATTAACAGGTTTCGACAATAGGCTTTATCGGGTTTCTAACAGCCTGAATGACATGACGTCACACTGTGTCAGGGGGGGTGATGATTACACTGTCCCACATGTGCGACCTGTGTTGGCGATCTTCATTGTGATCGTTTTTCAGCCTAGATTTCATGATTTCATTAAAATCACTTTATATTAATGTACCAGATCTCAATCTATGATGACAAAGTTACAATCAATTATCATTGGTTTTACAGACTTTTTAATACAACTTATCATCAACTTCACTAAATTGGCAATGCAGAGTAAAATCAAATCATCATTATTCACAAATACAAGGTGCCATTTTCAACATCCAAGTTCTGTATAATCATTTATTTTGATTCATGTTCAGGTTCATTAGAATGTTCATTAACATATCTATCACATATTTCTTTCCAATGAATGAGGGAAATATGATAACCAATCAAGCACTCTCATCATTCTTTAATTGCTACTCTCTTTCAAGACTTGAATATTTGATACTCACTGGATGGCAGACGTATGGTACCAGCTCATTGGCCATTTCCATCAGAGCAGGCTTCTGAAGAAGACCAAGTTGGACCAGACCAGTCACGCTCTTCAGGGCTTTGCAGATGACCTGTTCCTCATGATCGGTTAATCCCTGTGAGGGTATGAAAGAAAAAAAGAAAAAATAGATTTAATACTCCCCAGGGAGTGGAGAACATGCATATATTGTTTGAGTGTGGGTGAGGAGAAACCTTGATGAACGAAATGTCTAGGGTAATAATATTTCTAAAGAGTTTATGTCTGTGTAGGGCTATAATAAATGACCTCTTTCTCATGATCAGTTGATCCCTGTACTAGGGTAGGGAAATACAGAGACTGACTGAAATACTCCCCAGGGAGTGGATAAACCACACATAGATTGTTTGTGTGAGGAGGAGGATCAAGGAATCCAATGAAAAAGGGTTAATAGCAATCTGAAAGGATTTACATACGACCTGTTCCTCAGAGACTGGCTGGAATACTACCCAGGGAGTGGAGAACATGCATACATTGTGTGCGGGGAAACCAATCTCCTCATAATCAATTTCTCCTAATGGCATAAGATAACACAGAAGCTGGGTGAAATACACCCCAGGAAATGGAGAAACACATACACTGGATAGGTGATGTGGAAGCTTGATTCAATCCTATTACTACGATAAAAACAATCTGTGAGGGCTATCATACTTATAATTAAAGCAAGATTTATGATAGAGCCCAGATAATATACAAGCTTCAGTTAAAAGCTACTGATATGGTACAGTCTGATTGGACGAGAGCAAATTTGCCAAAGAAATTGAACATTAATGAAACGGGACCTAGCAACTGATTGACTAACCTGTTGAAGGAGAGGTTTCAATATGAACGAGCTCTGCCATCCAACGTAAGCGGCCACGCCCACTATGCTATCAAAGAATGATCCTCGAAGATGCCAATCTTCCTGTAAGTGACAAACAAAATGAATTCTTATACACAATTTATCATTACCATATTGGTGATTAGACATTCTATTTGTAGTTCTTGTGACAATTACTGATGTCTCAATTCATCCAAAGATGTACGGCCGAAGTTAAAGTAATTATGGGGGGGTCTTCAGAATATTTTTTAGCAGCTGTTTCTGCATTTATTGTTACCGGTAATTGGAAACATAAAATCACAGTAATCATAGTGTGTACATATATCTATAAAATATACAAAAAATATCAAGTAAAAAATGATAATATTTACATAATAACAATAGATAAAAGGCTTAATTCACATGAATATAAACAAGTGCAGGAGCCAGCTATCATAATTAAAATGCTTGAAAGAATAGCAGTCAGGAAAAAGGATAATATTGTGAGGTTAATGATTGCAGTTAGTGTGAGGATAATTACGGTTAGGCTGATGTAGGGTAGTTATATGAGTTTCCAAAAAGTAACACAGAGGCAACAATCCTACCTTGTCATTGAGAAATGTGATCATATGAGAGAGTAGAACATCATTAGCCTTCTGACGTCCAAAGAAAACACACAATCGGGTGATACCATTCTCGAGGAGGGTCCGTTTCACAATGTTTTCCTACAGATATCAATAATTGTGAGACAACTTGAATGAAAGAATAACAGTAAAATCAAGAAATATACCCCCAAAAATGTTTAAATAAAAATAAGAAAATAAGTGATGATATGGATGAGAGGGAGGAGCAAAACATGATTGGCTTATCTGGGATACTCCCTAAATAGAATAGATAATGAATAATAAGTACAGGGGCTGCAGAGACGGGGGGGGGGGCACACTTTTTTCCAAATCGGTGTACAAAATCATAAAAATTACCATCTGATTATGATTTTTTTCATTGTCAGCCCACCCCCCCCCACTTTCAAAACCATTCCGCAGCCCCTGAAGTATAACATTAAAATTACACTATGTTACATTAGCAGTGTTTCAAATAAAACAACTCATTATGATTCACATTATTTATTTGTAATGCAAAAAAGAAAGCATATGGTCTGAGTGATAGGTGTCAAAAGAATAAAACTTACTGGATCACTGAGCAAGGTGACAACCTTCTGTTGGATCATCCCATGTAGGTTCTGAAGCTCATCGTCATAGCTAGCCTGGAATCAAAGACATTTTATTCATTTGATAAGATCTTTTCTTCGGCCATTTCTCTTCGCATACTTCACCCGGGTCAAAAATTAAACCATAAAAAAATGATCAAGCCAAAGAGCATTTGGCAACATTTCAGACCTGACATCAAAAGATGATAGACACAAACGCATCAGAAAATATAAAACATGCCATCTTTTTTTTTCCCCACACACTACCAAAGTCAAATCTACAACATACTGTTTATGGAAACAATTTATTTCAACAAAAAAAATCGCACTTCAATTTAACAAAAGGACTTTCTCTACTTAAGAAGAATTGACTGCAGGTATTAATTTGCATTGCAGTCAAAAGAAATTAAAAATAAAATATGTTATTCACTTTGATTGCTTATATTATATAGTGCAGCTACTATATCGCATATTCTCTACTGCGCCTGACACTTGGTATCATATTATTACCCCGGCTGTACCTGAGCCGCCATATACATGTAGGCGCTAAAGCATTCAAGGAATAAATCCTACAGGGTACCCATTCACCTAATCTGGGTTGAGTGCAGCACAATGTGCGTAAATTTTTGCTGAGGGAAAACACGCAATGGCTGGGATTTGAACCCACGTCCCTCTGATTGAAAGACGAGAGTGGTACCCACTAGACCACGACGCCCCCGTTTGCTTCACATCTTTTTCTATACATGTACCTGATATTGGGCAGGATTTTGTACTCCATCCGTTTCCCCACTCTGAGCAGCATTCTGATCTAGCTGTACCATCTCTAAGAACCTGAGGGCGGTCTCCGCCAGCACTGCGATGTTCTCGGCATAAACCATCCTGACCATGTCAATGGGATCCTGAGCTATGTTGGACTGGAACAGAAATGATGAATATTATTCAGTGAAGTATTTGCATAGAAAAGCAAATAGTACGTATTGAATGTAATAGGTTTCATTGCTTGATTACGCATTGCAGCTCCATGGCTGAAGTGAATTTGATTTCCATTTACATGATTAAAAAATATACAAATTCATAAAGAGCTACATCCAGCTGAAAGTGATAACTTTGTTGTCGGTGCAAGAACGCCCTTAGCAAAACATTTTTGCAAACCCCATTAGTGCAGAAATGCCCTTACACAATGCCCTTATGCGTGCTGCTAAGGCCCTGTTTCTCGCACATGCAATGCGCGAAAGTGTGGTGTTAAGGGCGTTCTTGCACCGACACGACAATTTGCTCATTACCTTCACCAACTGTGATAATTTGCTTACTTTGTTTGCAACCAAAAGAGATTATCATCAGTCAATCGCTATGGTACTTTTTGTTTTTAGCACCTCTAAATATCCATTATTATTATTAATCATAACAACAAATTGGCCATCAGAGTAAAAAATAAAAATAAATCCTGATGAGATAAACTATTTCATAACATCTCAGAACTCCAGATACTCCTTTTATTGACACATCATTGCCTCTGGAATGTACACATACCTAACATCTCAAATAACTGCTTCAAAAATTGACTAAAGAATAATCAGAATGAATTTTTGATTGCAAAAGATTGACAGATATGAAAAATGACTTACCAAATTTGGAAGTATGTAGTCAGGAAATATGTTGGCGTCCCTGTAGGAAAATAAAATAAAACAAGATTGCAAGGGAGTGTTTTCTATAGATTGTTTAATGTAATCTTTATATCATTTACCTAAAAGAGTACATAACTGTAATTATCATCATCTCTGTCATCATCCCCTCCTCGCGACTGTCAAAAGTACATTGGAAATTTAATCATCCCATGCTCTTTAACTGATATGCATGTATAGCAGGTGGAAGTAATTTCTAAGCTCCAATGGGAGTTTGGGGGGGGGGTGGTTATTGTCAGGCACTCTTTTGTTATGCCACAGTAGAGTAAATCTCTGCTAGGTCAGGAAGCCTAGGGCAATGCATGCACACAGCTACAGGCACCATTTCCATCACATTTGATGAGCTGCTAGGTTGCTGCAAGATTGTTTTGCTTCTTGTTTATCAAACCATATCTGGGCTCCGTAACATAAAGGTTTAGTTGGGATTAATCGCTAAATGAAATGGGCTATCAAGATCATCCTTGCATGTGCATTTTGCCCAGTAGACTGACTAGGAACCAATCAGAATCGTTCTTTCAAATTAGTGATTAATCACTAATCTTAGTGTTACGGAGCCAAGAAGATTCCCAAATATGGATATCATATTATTTAATATTCTTTAACCATATATACAGTGAAAACTGTTTTCTATCACTCATTTCTTGGCCGTCGTTTTATTTTTTGCAGGAGTTGGTTAAGCAACCTATCTGTAGATAAACATATCTTATGGGGTGTTGCACAAAACTTATGATCAATCGCAAGTCTATATTGGGTCCCTACATCAATTACATAACTTGTAAACAATTGTAAATTTGTGATTCATTACTGATATGCTTCTTGCATTAAGGAGTGTAAACTGATTTGCTACAGATAAAATTGATCTATCAGTTGTAGAATTGCAACAGAATATTTGCAATTGATTAGTAGACTTGTTAACTGCAAAAAAAGGGGTGAACGCTGCATTTTTTAGTACAAATGTCCCACTTGGTACAAATGTTCCTTGAGTCAAAAGAAAAGGATTCATCCAAAGAGACACGCTGTATCTATGCAAATAAGCAAGTAATTTGCATAAATTTGCATATTATGTCGATATAGTAAAAACAAGTATTTCAGAATATATTTTTAACCAGAACTGCCCTAAAATTGGACATAAAGACTTAGGGTAAGAAAGGGAAGAAAATTGTCATAAAATAATTGGGATATCCTTGTTTATTATTACCTAATTTACATAAATTATGCAAATTATAATTTAAAACAAAGTATTTTTTCATGAATCCTGAACTGTTTTATAAATAACAGCAATTAATACACAATGTCAACATTCTACATGAAAGAGAATATATTAGCGAAAACATTGATATGCTTCATGACAGTATTAGTGTCTTAATTTGCTTAGAAATAGGGCAAATATGTCAAAATGTATGACGTGATATTGCGCTAAAACGAGACCAAAACAACCTCTATGTCACAGTCACACTCACGAATCGGACAATAAAGCGATCAATGGTATGTCATTCGAGATAACACAATCTCAACACAATAGCTTCCATCGGCTTCTCGTATCGCTTTTGTTGGTGT
This sequence comes from Lytechinus pictus, assembly GCF_037042905.1. Classification (NCBI taxonomy): domain Eukaryota; kingdom Metazoa; phylum Echinodermata; class Echinoidea; order Temnopleuroida; family Toxopneustidae; genus Lytechinus; species Lytechinus pictus. The sequence continues at coordinate 18,954,709 of NC_087258.1, forward strand.
GTCTGCCACACCGTAATCTATGGTATATATGGGCAAAATGCATTTCGGTATCGGTAAAACACTATTAATTTTGTTTTATTTGTTTCTAATTTGTTTCTCTTGGAAAATTTACAGGAGAAACTGCATTCCCCGCAGCATTTCCGCTACTTTACAAAACCAGTTTGACTTGAATTATCGACTTGGAAAAGACAGATGTATGAGACATCAGTTAACTTGTTTCCAGAAGATAGTTTTTTTTTTTTTATTTAAGCCTACCTTAATGGGAGCCCTCCGAATTTACCCCATCCCCTCTCTGTATTTCGACACTAAATAAAAAAAAATATCGTGTTTTAAAGCCACCGGCAAGGCAAATTGCGTTTTTGGTATAATAAAGCAACTTTTATATCTATATTTCATATTTATCTATATTAATATTATTATTATCATTAATATTATTATTATTATTATTGTTATTATTATTATTATTGTTGTTGTTTTGCAGTTTGTAATAATGCTCTAGCACAGTAAAGGCTATAACCCAACAGGAGCATGCCTAGGATACCCTTTCCCCTTTTGGTTTTATGTATTCAAAAATAGTTTATTGTCTTTAGAACTCATATCTTGGAATAGATTGAGGTGAAAATACTCTACAATTGACATGTAGAAGAGCTGTGGTACATTGAAGAAAAGCCATACGTAAGCTCTAAAATACCCCTTTATTGATTCCACTCTATATTAAATTTAAATATTTTTAGAGTCCATTCGGAAGAAAGATACACTTCTACTACACACAGTAAAGCCTCTTTACTTTCTCCTCTTGAAAAAAAAACATAGAAGGCATTGTTTTATATCGCATAAAATAAGGCCCTGGTACTTGGAAGCGGGGGCTGAAGCACCCACAAGATTTTTCTGAAGGGGGGGGGGGGAGGCTGTGCTGCGTGTGTTATTCTCCATAGACAGCACCCCCTGGAATTCCGGCAGATGTGACAAAACGAAAAAAAAGAAACGTTACAAAAAAAAAACCTTAATTTTGTAGTGCAATCAATTTTGTTTATTTGCTTGTTAAATTTCTTGATGTAAATTTGAAAAGCAAAAAAGTTTCAATGTAAAATCTTGGTCCGAAGAAATTTAACAAGCTTCAGCCCCCTCTTCCCAGTGCCAGGGCCTCCTCTATATAATGTAGATGCTGCCTTTAATAAGTGCCCTTTTCCAGATGAGGGCTTCATTTAGACGATATTCTAAATATATATTGTCAAAACAAAATAAAGGGTTGGGCAACTTCGACAGGCCACCGTCACGTACACGAACTTATTTTATGAGATATAAAACAATGCCTTCTATGTTTTTTTTTTCAAGAGGAGAATGCAAAGAGGCTTTACTTTGTGTAGTAGAAATGCATCTTTCTTCCGATTGGGCTCTAAAAATATTTAAATTTAACATAGAGTGGAATCAATAAAGGGCTGTGTGGCTGTTCTTCAATGTACCACAGCTCCTCTACATGTCAGTTGTAGAGTATTTTCTCCTCAATCTATTCCAAGATATCAATACAAACAAAAGTAATCTGTTAAGAGTTCTAAAGACAAACTATTTTTTAATACATAAAACCAAAAGGGGAAAGGGTATCCTAGGCATGCTCCTGTTGGGTTATAGCCTTTACTGTGCTAGAGCACTATTACAAATGGCAGAACAATAATAATAATAATAATAATAATAACAGTAATAATAATAATAATATTATAAAAATTATAATAATATCAATAATGATGAATGTAACTATAAAAATATAGATATAAAAGTTGCTTTATTATACCAAAAAACGCAATTTGCCTTGCCGATGGTTTTTTTATTTAAAGTCGAAATACGGAGAGGGGATGGGGTAAATTCGGAGGGCTCCCGTGGGCGTAGGCTTAAATAAATTAAAAAAAACTTTCTTCAGGAAACATGCATGTTGACTGATGTCTCATACATCTGTCTTTTCCAAGTAGATTATACAAGTCAAACTGGTTTTGTAAAGTGGCGGGAATGCAGGGGGATGCAGTTTTGCCACCTCGGGGTCTCCAAAAAGATATATATTTTAATAAAGTTAAAATATGGATTGAGGTAGGATACATTCGTCATGATTCATGTGCCAGAGTTTCATTAAAGCAGTAACCTGCAAAGCAATGTCTCCTGTAAATTTTCCAAGAGAAACAAATTAGAAACAAATAAAACAAAATTAATAGTGTTTTACCGATACCGAAATGCATTTTGTCTGTATGTATCATAGATTACGGTGTGGCAGACACACAAACAAAAGCGATACGAGAAGCCGATGGAAGCTATTGTGTTGAGATTGTGTTATCTCGAATGACATACCATTGATCGCTTTATTGTCCGATTCGTGAGTGTGACTGTGACATAGAGGTTGTTTTGGTCTTGTTTTAGCGCAATATCACGTCATACATTTTGACATATTTGCCCTCTTTCTAAGCAAATTAAGACACTAATACTGTCATGAAGCATATCGATGTTTTCGCTAATATATTCTCTTTCATGTAGAATGTTGACATTGTGTATTAATTGCTGTTATTTATAAAACAGTTCAGGATTCATGAAAAAATACTCTGTTTTAAATTATAATTTGCATAATTTATGTAAATTAGGTAATAATAAACAAGGATATCCCAATTATTTTATGACAATTTTCTTCCCTTTCTTACCCTAAGTCTTTATGTCCAATTTTAGGGCAGTTCTGGTTAAATATATATTCTGAAATACTTGTTTTTACTATATCGACATAATACATGTATGCAAATTTATGCAAATAACTTGCTTATTTGCATAGATACAGCGTGTCTCTTTGGATGAAAATTTTTCTTTTGACTCAAGGAACATTTGTGCCAAGTGGGACATTTGTACTAAAAAATGCAGCGTTCAACCTCTTAACAAGTCTACTAATAGCAAATATTTTCTTGCAACACCCCCTAAGTCCGCCAGATACATCCAGGGGGCCGTTTTATAAATCTTTTCGTAAGTTAAAAGCGACTTTAAGAACAACTGGTGATCCTTTCTTGTGGTTAATGGTATACACCAAAATGTTAATTGGCGATGGTTTAGAGCGTAAGAGAGGTTCACCAGTCATTCTTAAAGTCGCTCGTAACTTACGAACAGCTTTATGAAACACCCACCAGGTGTGAAATAAACATGCAGTTCTTACCCTCTCGGTACAGACTTGACCAGTATTAGGGTCTGGGTGATGGTGCGGATGGCCTCTGCTCGAACTCTTGGAAATGGATCGCGTACAAAATGGAGCTGTACGAGGACGACATGAATGGAAATACATCTATGGCAATATTAATAACTGATATTCAGTCTAGACTTTAACTATCATGTCAAAGACATCTCGATTTTGAATTTGAATTTCTAAATCCTTTCTAAAAATTCGTGCATGATAGGTGTAGCTGATAACTGGTGTTATAATACTAGTGTAAATGTACATTAAATTCAATTTAATTAAAATCTCTTTCCGGAATGTATTGTGAGACTCGATGATTTAAAGTCTTGACTCTTGAATATATTTTTCAAGTATGAAGCTCGATATGCACAAAGAATACCATCATCATCATCATCATTAATATCATCTTGACCATTACTACCAGCATCATCATGAGTATCATCGTCCCCATCACCATCTTCATCATCATTAATTTCTTCATTAGAATTTTTATCATCTTCTTGATCATTATCATCTGTTTAGCAGTAGCACCTGCATCATCATCATCATCATTTTCATCTGCACCATCATCATCATCATCACCACCACCATCATCATCACCATCATCATCATCATCATTACCATCACCATCATCGTCACCATCATCGTCATCATCGTCACCATCATTGTCACCATCATCATCACCATCATCTTCATCATTATAAACAACACTACCAACATCCGCATTACCATTATCATCATCATCAGCAGCATCATCATCAGCATCATAATCATAATCATCATCATTGTCATCATCATCGTCATCATCACCATCATCACCATCATCATCATCATCATCTTCATCAGCATCATCATCATAATCATAATCATCATCATCATCATCATGGTCATCATCATCATCAGCATCATGGTCATCATCATCATCATCATCATCATTATCATCACATTCATTATTATTATCACTCTTCCCCCACCCCTTTACCACCACCATCATCATATTTTTCATATCAGCAAGTATACTCACGATACAAGGAATGATTCTGTCCAATATGATATCATCGGGTAGATGTTTTGCAATCATCAGCATAATGTCCAGGGCACCCAATCTTGACACACAGAACTGAAGAAAAAAATAAAATGATTATCAATATTACAGAGAGTGAAGAAAAACATTGGCAGAATGCATATTTGGTGCCCTTAAACAAAGTCAACTGATAGAAAATGAGCATTACAATTTCTTAAATCAATTGTCGAGAGGATTTCTTTATTAAAAACACCTATTTTCTAACAAACATGTATCATTTTCAGGTTATATTTGAAAACAGTGAACAGTTATATCTTAAGAGAAAATGAAAGTAGCTTAATAGAATACAATTAACAACAAGTGAATCATACTTTCATCTTGTAAAATAATTCATCTTTTTGTAGAAAAATGCAGATTTTCATCCAAATCATAAAAAATAAATGTAAAAATTAAATAATATTCTTTCATATTCACCATACTACCACAAATTATAGTTGTGTTTCAATCTTACCTTTAGTGATCTCAAGCAAGATGTAACCAGAGACAAGACTATTACCAGTCCATTGTTGCTATGGCGATGACTGTTGTCGCCATCCTCCATATTGGCAACCAGAGTCTGCATGATACTCCCCATGTCTTTACGAAGCCTAGATATTAAAAAAAAAATGGTTTCTATAAAGCCGATAGGCAGGGTAAAACCACTTGAAATGTGCAGATTCTACTCAGTTTCAGCTTGGGTAAAATATTTATTGGCCTTCTTTTTTTCATACACATAAAGAATTTCTCTCTCTTGAAACAAAAGAGGATCTTGGACATCCAATATGGAGTCAAATCATTCTTGGGGAAGAGAATTTAACTTTTTGAAATGTATAGTTTCAATTTGTAAATATACAAATAGAAAAGTGAGCCAAAGACATCTTCATTTTGCTACTTTGCACACAGCTCATGCCAAATCATCATTCACGACAGAAGCAAAATCAGAGCCTTTCTCATTCCAATGATCATTTCATTTCACTCTTATTCCTCTTAAAGGTAAAAGAAGTAGTTGCAGCAAACAATTATTTCATTAGAAAGTCTTTTAAATCAAAGTTAATTGCCACAATATTATCATAGATCTAGATCTAGTACATTGAAATAAATTCATCATTGTGAAATCATGAAATTTTAGCTGAAAACCAATACTGATGATCACTGACACAAAAAGGCATGTGGGACAGTGTTTTAATATTACTTGGAAAATTGCCCAACATTTTATGGAATTCCGTGCTTATTTTGCTCATTTCTAAGCAATTTCCAAGAGTCATTTGGCAAATATTTTTCATTCATACATTCAAACACATAGGTGGCCATTTTATTGGATTCTGTTTGAAATCATTTTGAGATCATTGCCACAACTGGCATTTATCTTTATAAAGTCCTATTGGAATGAATTTTGCAATGAGCCAAACTAACCATTGTGTAAATAGATGATTTCATTGATGCAGTTAAAGACATACAAACATCTTATTTTAAAAAATAATGAACTTTGATTCATAATGTATTTAAATATTTTTCTAGTGGATGAAAAAACCCCTAAGAAGAGGTAACAAAAATCAAATTTGTGCAGTCACCTTGAAATTTGCTCTGGCGACAATTGCTCCGCTCTTAATTCCACAAACTAATCGAATGACCAACTTCAACCCTGGGTATACCCTACCTATACCCTAAACCTGACATAAAACCCTATTGCAACACCAACCCTACATCTTAGACGAAATTAAGCCTCAAGCAGTTGTCGCAGGAGAAAATGTCATGTAACACTTTCAAGATATCTGTGGCTGAGAAATCATCACTTACTAAAAAAAAATCACGTGGGAAAATTAATGTTAGTGTATGGGACAAAAATAAGATGTTTCCGGTCACTTTATACTTCACTTTTTTAAACACTAAACAATTATTTCAGGTGAGATTTTTTTCTGAGCTTCATTTTTAAAATATATCACAGACACAAGTGACAAGTGCGACCTTGCAGCTTAAGATATTTAACCCTAAATAGACCGGGCTATTTTGATGCCTAAGAAGACTGGGGGGGGGGTTGATTCAGCCCCCCCCTATGATCTCGGCCGTCGACCGCACGATTGCGACGAAAATTGGCACGTACATTACCCATGGCATAATCTCCAAGACTGTAGAATCAAATTTTCCGAAAAATCTCATAATTCATTAATTATGTTAATTTATGCGTAAAATCAAAGATTTGCTCTAATTAACTAAATAAGGCCTCTAAACTGCTAATTTTTTATTCACAGACTCTTTGAAGGATTTTGATCAAATGTACTTTTTTTTAAATTCAATATCACAATTCTTTTCTTATGTATTTTATTGTTTTTAAAATTTCTTATGTATTTCTTTGTTTTTCGACTTTTTGTTTTTTATTGTTTTTTTCAATGGAAAACGTCCGCTACTTTATTCTGACCATAAACAAGATGAAATTAATTAAGTTTGATTAGTAAAATTGAAAATAATGATACATTTATGAATTTTGGCTAAAAAACACAATTTGCATTGGATTTTTACACAAATTCACGTTTTTGAGCAATTTCGGGTCGACGTGCACTTACAAAATGTTGTGTAATTTCAGAACCACGTACCCGGGCATCGCAAATTTGGTCTCAAAAGTTGCGCAAGACTTGAAAGAAAAAGTCATGGAACGGCGCGGCGCCAGCTTTTCGCGTTACAGATTTATCGGGAAAAATGTTGAGGGGGGGCTGAATCAGCCCCCCCCAGTCTTTTTAGGGTTAAAGCCAAATCAACGTTAACCTCTTCCTTTAATCAGATACATGTATGTGTCCAATGATCTTCACATTGGTACTTTCTCACTGGCTTGAAAGATACGTGTGGGAACAAACACGTAAAGAAGTACCCACCACTTCTCCCTCCCCCTACCCCTGAATTAGACCCTTCCTTCCTCCTGTACCTTGCTATCTTCTCATCTGCGGGGTAGATGGGTATGCCGGCAAACTCTCCCATGTAAACTTTGAGGAACGTGTAGAAGAATTCTGGGAAGGCCGTGCCACGCCCCTTAACTAGATACTGTTCTGCTGACATGCGCTTGGAGGGGTCCTTCTGCAGCATGTGCTTACAGAGGTCCTAAGAAACATGAAAATGGAGACAGGATGTAAAAGTAAAAGAAAATATAGCCCATCCAATCTCCTCATAACTGATGGTTCACCCCATATAATAATTATATGCTTGTTCATATATACAGTTGAGGCCAAAATTTACATACACCCATGGAATTCTGGGAAATTTGTTTGCTTGCCAAACACATTTCCCAGAAAATTTACTGTATCTTTAGAAATATAAATACTACCATGACGAATTTGGTATCACATGATTGGGATGCCGTTGGGATTAAAGTATATTTCAGGTGGAATTTTCTTTGAAGAAAAAAAGTAATATTCGTGCCAAATGTATTCTATTGTTTGTTATTATATTTCAAACATTGTTTCATAGAAATATATAAATGTCAAATCTATGATTCATATTACATTTTCTATCATGATATGTCACCACTGAACAAAATAAGCATGTTTCAAAATGCACTTATTAGCAAGTTTAAAGTTGGAAGTTTTAGTATAGTTTATATGAGAATAAGAAATGATTCAACTGTGTTTTCATCTAAGCACATTAAAAAAAAACCTAGATCTGGCCTAAAATTTGTGCACAAACTACACCCCAAACATATTTTTTTTCCTAATACCTTAATATGCTCATCCTCAATCTGATCCAGTACAGCGTCAGGCGAGTATGCCCCACTCCGATAGGCTAACAGCTGAGAGAGGTCAAAGGGTGCATTTCCTTCTGTGAAGAGCTCAGCAATTACACACCTGAAAGAACATAATTTGCCCAACACTTTTGTTTTGTAACAGTCATATATAGATATCCTTTGCAATATTTGCATCTTGACAGTGTCAATCTAAAAATCTGTAAGAAAAATAAGTTTTAAATAACATTTCTTTATGGCAAAAATATATTAATTGTAGTATCTAAAGAATTTTAATGATTTATTCAACGAAGTTTCACCCTTAGCATAACAAAGAAATCCTACATACCATATTAAATATCTGCTCTTTCAGATTATTGTTATTGCATATTGTGTATAAATGAGCACTTTGTCTATTCTTATATCATTTAGGAAGTGGTTTTTTTTCAGAGCACCTGATTAAGCCACTGGTACTTAAAATTGTCACTTTCAAAATTGATGGGATAGGATTTTATAAATCAAAATAGAATAATTTTCCACATCTAATTTGCTGCCTTTATTCATTCATGCTACTGTATTTGTATTGCCAGAGAATTCATGATGTAAATTGTTCATCTTTTTTTTCTGAGAGCTGTAAACAAAATATTGAACACTGCATATTAAGTGAAGTGAATACAAATACTTGGGTTTAATTTAAACTATGGTCTAAAGCTGTGGTTTAACTATGGAAAGCCAATTGTGACAGGTATCTCGAACAGTTCAAGTTCGATTGTCAGCTCATTTGACATTCAAATCATTAAAAACTGACTTAGAATAATAACTGAAATTTTTTTCTTCACCATTAAAACAAGAGGAAAGAGCCAAGTGAAGAAAGAAAACGTATAATGTAAATGAAACCGTATAATGTAAATGCAATGTTGAAATTTTTGGCTTCCCATAATTTCAACACAGAGTTAGACCATGGTCTTAGTTAAACTGGATTTCAGAATATGGGCCACAGTAATCATAAACAGAGAAATACATAACCAGGGGGCTGTTTCATAAAGCTGTTCGTAAGTTAAGAGTGACTTTAAGAACGACTGGTGATCCTTTCTTGGGAACTAAATCAACGCCAATGGAAATTTGGTGTGTACATGTATCACTTACCACAAGAATCACCAGTCATTCGTAAAGTCGCTCTTAACTTACGAACAGCTTTATGAAACACTCACTTGCACGCTATTATCATGGTCTTACCCAACACTGAATATGTCCATGGCAGGAGTTAGCTCTCCTCCTTTCACATCCTGTCTGACTTGGAGGCCCTCTACAGTCTCTGATGAGACATTGTCAGCCGACCTGGCACTACTGCCCTCTACGAACCTCTCGGGGGCAATGTAGCAAGTACGGCGACGGGAGGTGTCAAAGAAGAACGAGAAGTCTGCAGGATTGTCCTAAAAATGATAAGAATTCCAGCAAGATTTGATAATTGTCGCTACTACTCAACTTGTACATATGTAAGTAAATCTAATAATAGGATACCACTCAACGTGATTATAATTTCTCCCAATCATGACTGCCTTTAAGTGAGAAATAAATATCAATGCAAGTACAGTGTTTCCCTGATTCACTGTCATATGTTGTTATCATGGCAGTGTACTGGATGCATTACCCGACGCATTTAAGAAACGTGTCATGCAAGTCTTTACTCGAAGACAAATATGTGCACCGATTTTCATGAGATTTGGGTGAATACTACATATAAATGAGTAATTTGATAAAAAATTGCAACAGATAGGCTGATCCATCACCTGCATAACCATACACTGATTCAAATACGTCGCTACAAACTTTGTTTGGCAAGGTTATAGTGATGATGTATTCATGAGAATGCAAACCACGACCCGGTTGCATAAAGTTATTATCATTGTAACTTTGCCATCCAATGGTAACTACTGAGGAATCGAGTTTGATTGGCCGTTGAATAATGTTACCATGGAAATTATCCTGTTGCTCCATTGTCATGAAAAGTAAGCTTTCAAGTATAAGGTACTTACATCAGGGAGGTATGTTGGCTTGAAACTAGCAAAGTCTGTGAGAAGAACCCAGATCCACCCAGTAACCATGACATTCTCACTCTTTATATCACCATGACAGACCTGAATAAATCAAATAAAATAACGATCTTATTGCAAAGATTCAAGATTTATTAAAAACATGTGATCGCAGCTTAAAAGCTGAATTTAAAGATGTTTTACAATAAAAAAAACAATGAAGTTAACAAATAAGCAATATTACAAAAGAATCAAGATATAATAATTACAATATAAATTCAAAATGTAATGGTATACTCAAGGTAATAGTGGTAATGTAAATTATTGCAAAGCATGAGAAGTTGCATTTTACTAAAGATTTGAAAGACAATATAAAAAATATCGCCAGCACTAACACTTACCTCAACAATATAAAGGGAAAAATACTGAGGTAATTTTATTCAATAAAGTATTAATATACTTGTAGAAGAGAATATGTACTGAAGGAAAAGATGGGAGGAAAATGCTAAAAACAGGAAAACAGCAATTTTACATGTTGAAATCAAATACAATAAAGCCTAATTTTAAAAAGAGAGAATAATACTAAGGTACTGTCATTCAAAATAGGATGTGAATATGGGTTAAAAAAGAAAGAAAATGTCGTAAACAGATTGAAGAGAATGCTGATGGAAAAAGAAATATTTAAGAGTTTGTTTAGTCATAAAAGCTTAATACATAATTACAACGATATTGTCCTGATCAATTATTTGTAAGTTACAGAAGTTTAACACTTAGTAGCGCTGGTCAATATTTGATTTTAGTTGATTATCGCCAGTAAAATATCGCTAATAATACAATATATCGCGAGTCTGAAAATTCATGAGAAGAAACGTACACGTGAATTATGAGCTGCCATTTCGTGAGAGCTGGGAAGGGTGAAATGAAAGAAAGTTTTTCATCGGTGCTTGTCCATGAAAAGCGGACATTTGGATACCAAATTACAAAGTTCTGAGTTGGTTGAAAGCAAAAGAGCAGCATTTCTGGTCAATAAATAGTGTTTAACTTTCATAATCGACAATATTTTGGGCATATTGTGTTACTGCGATATATCAACATCATCATAAAACCAGTGTTGTAAATTCAATATTGCATAATTCCGAAAATATAAAAAATACCACCCAGCACTGACACTTACCCCAACAAGATGAGCCTGGTTCAACGCACAAAGCAATTGGAATGCAATCCATTTCTTCTCTATGGATATAAGGAAGGGTCGGGTGCTGATACGATCATAAAGATTATTACGCACATACTGACGGAACAAAAGGGCGGCTTTATCAGATAACTGTGAAAAAAAAAATAAAGTAAAAAAAATACATGAGAGCAATTAGCTAATAAAAGTGGTCAATACAAAAAAATAAATGAGAGCGATTGGCTTTTTAAAAAAAGTGGCGAAAGATCTTTGGATTTTATTCATTAAGAATAATGTGCATTAATTATAACCCATTGCCCCCAACTTCTGGCACATTCATCATTTAAAGGTACAGGTATTTTTAATAGATGCCTTGATCGATATATAATTCTTGTTTTATTATTACACTAATTTCAAACATTTGAGGCTTCCCATATCATTAATCATTCCCATTATCAATTTTGTCACATTCAAATGACCCCCCCCTCCAAAAAAATGAACAACAAACAGATGGAGAACAAACCAAAATTTCATTTTCATTTTGAATGTTTATTTGTCCTTTGTTTACTGTTCAACTTACCGTGCTTCTAAGAAAGGGTAAACAGTTGGAGCCATTTGCAAGTCTGGATTTGATTTCTTCAATCTTTTCTTTGAATGATTTGAGTGGTAGGGAGGGATCATGGATTACAAACACCTTCACCACAGCCAATCCTTCCCTGAAATAACAAACACAACATAAAAGCATATATACTTATTTAGCGATTGTGGAGTCGGAAATGGAACAAAAGCAATCTTTATGTTCTTTATTATTAGAACATTGAACCAACCTATAGTGCATATCCAACAGTCGTTTGATGAAGCAGTATCACCTTTTCCTTTCCTTTTTTGACCCCTAGATGACCTTTGACCCATCATTCTCATGCGGTCATATGTGGTATTACCCAAGGGTCATATGTACCAAGTATGAACTTCATTAATGCAGAAATAAAGAAATGAGACCAAGTTGAACAAAAACTTGAACTTTGACCCCTAGATGACCTTTGACCCCACCTTCCTCAACAACACACATGCTGTATTACCCAAGGATCATATCAAGTAAGTGTGATCAAAATGGAAGCAGAAATAAAGAAATGAGAGCAAGTTGAACAAAAACCTGGAGAAAGGATGAACATGACCTCATATCATTTGACCTTTGACCCCTAAATGGCCATTGAACCCATCGTTCTTATGGGGTCACATGTAGCATTACCCAATGATCACATGATCATATGTACCAAGTATGAACTGCATTGATGTAGAAACAAAGAAATGGGAGGAAGTTGAACAAAAACTTAAACATTTTTAACAGACCATCAGACTAACAGGAAAAGTGATTAATAGCTCTCTGCCGAACTTTGTTCAGGCGAGACAAAAATCAGATAAAATATGTAAAAGTAAAAAAAATACATTGCTTAGAATTTAAAAAATGAAAGAAATAAAAACAATTGGCTAAAACATAAAGCTTATGCAGTATAGTAGCTTTGAAAGGCAATAACTCAATCTTAGATACAACACTGGCCCCTATACAAACCTAAATTGCTCAGGCTTCTTAACTAGAAATCAGGAGCTATATGTAGGTAATTGAAAAAAAATAATAATCGAAAATCATGAATCCATATTACAACAGCTGCTGGTCTGTCATAATCACTGTATACATGTACATCTTTCATAAAGGAAAAGAAACACAATTTAAACAGGGTCCCATTTTATAAAGACTTGCAACTATGGTAATCATCATGTTAACAGGGCTCAGCGGCCAATCAAATCAATATATCCATGTTATTTACATAAATAGCATTCTAGGAAAGTTACCTTACTTGCAAACCCGAAACAAACTGCCATTAAATGTGAATCCATATTTACCTGTATTTTGCTCTTGCTACTTTGAAGAAGCGGGTGCTGCCGAGACTGTGGTCAAACTCATAGTCAGACACATCAGTCAGGTAGTGCTCCACAGGAAGGATCTGAGAAGGGGCCACACCGGTCAGTTGGTTCCCCATGATGGCTCACCTTAGATAATAAGAACACTATCAGTCCATAAATCATTGTCACAAATTTAAATACATGTAAGGCAGCGCCAAAAAAATGTTTTCTTTCCGATTTCCCAAGGAGTCCTACTGTTCAGAATCCATCGGCCGAATGCATAAAACTTTCATCAAAGAGCAAGTCCACCCTTAACTAAAAGCTAATTTAAAAACAAAATAAATAAATAAGCTTAACACTAAAAATTTCATATAACAGCTGCATACTATTAACCCGGCTTTAGCACCGCTTCCCTGATCAGGTGCTTGAGCATTAAAGGAATTCCTTCATACTGGGTATGGTTGGAACTACCCCTTATCGACCACCTAATCTTCTAAGCATCGTATCTGCGAAAATATTCATCAATTTTACCCAGTTTTCGTCTCATTTGTGCAGAAAATTGAGCAGATCAGATTCCCATGTTTCGCTCGGCGACTCCGATTCAATCCGCATATATATCGACGAACAACGAATACGACGATTTTACATTTGCTCATTTGCACCCGTCTTTTGAAACCGACCACCCGCGTTACGCTAAGTTTACGGCCAATTCTTTTTGAAGTGGTGAAATATTTTTACTTTTCAAAATCAGTTCTATGATGTCAACATGCTAAATTATCGTCTCACTACTTCCACTGCGAGCTCCGGCACATGAGTCGACGATTGACGACGGATATTTGTTCTAAAGCCGTTTCCTATCGGATTTCTTGGGTTTTCAGCGGGGTTTGGGTCAGGTCAATACAATTTTGATTAATTCTACTAAATTTTTACTTTTTGTTGCTTCTTTTTTTCTCGTAAAATCGATTCTTACCGTTTCTACGGACACTGCGCCTACTCTCCCGCGCGTATCGTTTGTAATACGCAATAATTTTAACACGCGCAAGGTGGTCGGTTTCAAAAGAGGTGGTCGATATGTGGTAGTCTCACCATACTCATTTACTACACCTGGGTGGAGAGCGGCAAATGTAGATAAGCGGGTTGCCAAAGGACTCAAGTGCCATGGTGGGATTAAAAAACCTGGACCTTGTGTCCTTGTGGTTCCAATTTCAGAGATTTATTTAATGAGCCACAACACCTCTTCTGACAAGCAAGTGGTCTACAACAAGCTGCAATTGCAATTTTTTTAATCTTCTTTCTGTAGTTTTGGTTTTTGTTTTCTTTATTTTATTTCTATTTTTTTCCCCCTTTTTTATCTTTCTCTCTCTCTTTCTCTCTAGTGTCTACTTCCTTTTTTCCTTTCTTTCTATTTATCTTTTCTTTCTTTTCCTTATGACCTTTAGTCTTAAGAAGCTTCCTTCCTAACCCAGGGAGCTCCGGCCCGCTTCTTTCAGTTCACCTTCTTTTCCACTGCTTTCCTTTTTCTAAATTCAGAAATTTTAAGACCGATGTCCCCAAACCTGAAATTTAGCGGGACTAGAGACACATCTTTGGCATTTCCTGTCCCCCCCCCCCCCCCCATCCACCCGCTTCTGCCACTTGTTGATGTGACAAACATTAAATCACACAACAGCCTCGCCCTCGGCCATGACAGCTACAGCGCAGCGAGCGCGGCGACGCCCAAATTTTTATCTTTCATTGCTTTCACACTGGGCCAACAGTACACGAAATTCAGTACATGGGACAACATAACAGAGGTAAATCTACGAGATCTATCGCTTTTCCATTTAAATAATCAAAATTTCATCATTTCATTCACAATACTGATATGACATACCACACTCTGTAATGTATCATCATAATATAACCTGTAACTTACCACTAAAATCAGCAAGCCACCTTAATCCTCACTTAGAAAAACTACTTTTTCGTTCCAATCTCGCCTATGTCAAGTGAGCCAACAATAAGCCAGCCAACAGCATGCAAGCCAGCCAACAGTTCCAGCCAACAATATCGCGATATAAGATAGATCAGATACAGGATTTTGCGCAAGAAGAGAAGCGTGCATTCTTGTAGAAATCAAACAAACGGGGTCATGAATCAGGGTACTAATGGATAATTTGTTTTTCATTCCTGATTTTCGTAGAGCAAAAACGGAAGTCAACCTCATGGATTGGTCTTTGGAAACACAAAAACGAAATCCCAACGAGAAAAACCCCGTTGTGATTTCATTTTTGGAGATCAAAAACAGAAGAATGAAATCAGAAATACTTTTGGTCCTCTCTGATACCTCATTCTATACCTGTGTTTGTTATATATTAAAAACAAAATCAGAACACGCTTTCTACCCCCTGATTCTGTTTGGAAAAACGCAGACAGCGAAAACGAAATCGGGTAGTTCGCTTTCCACTTCCTGCTCTCTGATTTCGTCTTTCGCACAACCAACAGCCATATCGAAATACGTTATACACACGGGCACGCAGTACAGTGCATGCATGATACGACCATGAAGCTATTACGTAATAGCTTCATGTTACGACCACGTGCAACAAAAATTCACGTTAACATTGCTTTTAATTTCCAGCGTTTCGGACCTTCAAAGACAGTGGCGTAGCTAGGATTTTCCTCCCCGGGGGGGGGGGGGGGGGTCCTTGCTTTTTCAGGGGGGGGGGGCACCGGCCATTTTTGGCGGTGTGTGTGTAATAAAGTAATTTTTCAAGGGGCGCCCCAGGGATATCCCGACGGCCGCCTAGCCAGGGTAACCACGTACCCTAACTTGTAGAGCTCGACACGGGCAACCAGATAAACACTGACTTGACCCGGCGCATGCACATTAAGGGGTCTCAAATTAACAAAATTAAAGGGAATAAAGGGATATTTATCGCATTTTTAAAATTAAAATAAAGTAAATTTTCAAGGGGCCCCCAGGGATATCCCGACAGCCTAGCCAGGGTAACCACGTATCCTAACTTGTAGAACTTGACTCGGGCGATCAGATAAAAACTGATTTGACCCGGCGCATGCACATTTAGGGGGCTAAAATTAACAAAATTAAAGGGAATAAAGGGCTATTTATCGCATTTTTAAAATTAAAATAAAGTAAATTTTCAAGGGGCCCCCAGGGATATCCCGACGGCCTAGCCAGGGCAACCACGTACCCTAACTTGTAGAACTCGACTCGAGCAACCAGATAAACACTGATTTGACCCGGCGCATGCACATTTAGGGGGCTCAAATTAACAAAATTAAAGGGAATAAAGAGATATTTATCGCATTTTTAAAATTAAAATAAAGTATTTTTTCAAGGGGCCCCCAGGGATATCCCGACGGCCTAGCCAGGGTAACCACGTATCCTGACTTGTAGAACTTGACTCGGGCGATCAGATAAAAACTGACTTGACCCGGCGCATGCACATTTAGGGGGCTAAAATTAACAAAATTAAAGGGAATAAAGGGCTATTTATCGCATTTTTAAAATTAAAATAAAGTAAATTTTCAAGGGGCCCCCAGGGATATCCCGACGGCCTAGCCAGGGCAACCACGTACCCTAACTTGTAGAACTCGACTCGAGCAACCAGATAAACACTGATTTGACCCGGCGCATGCACATTTAGGGGGCTCAAATTAACAAAATTAAAGGGAATAAAGAGATATTTATCGCATTTTTAAAATTAAAATAAAGTATTTTTTCAAGGGGCCCCCAGGGATATCCCGACGGCCTAGCCAGGGTAACCACGTATCCTGACTTGTAGAACTTGACTCGGGCGATCAGATAAAAACTGACTTGACCCGGCGCATGCACATTTAGGGGGCTAAAATTAACAAAATTAAAGGGAATAATTAGGGCTATTTATCGCATTTTAAAAATTAAAATAAAGTATTTTTTCAAGGGGCCCCCAGGGATATTCCAACGGTCTAGCCAGGGTAACCATGTATCCTAACTTGTAGAACTCGACTCGGGCAACCAGATACACATTAGCTTGACCCGTTGCATGCAGTGGCGTAACAGGGGTCGGTGGCTGGGGGGGGGGGGGGGCAAGAACCAAGAATTTCCCGGTCACATCATAAAGCAGGCAATGGAGTCATAAGGCAA
Organism: Lytechinus pictus; assembly: GCF_037042905.1. NCBI lineage: Eukaryota > Metazoa > Echinodermata > Echinoidea > Temnopleuroida > Toxopneustidae > Lytechinus > Lytechinus pictus. Next base: position 18,971,906 of record NC_087258.1, read on the forward strand.
AAAATTTTGAGGGGGCGATATTATGGAGTATCGGACAAAAATATATATATATGCGAGCGAGCGGAGCGTTCGAGCAAAAATTTTGACATTTTAATGGCAAAAATGAGTGGGGTCCGGGGTAGAGCCCCGGAACCTCTTGATATTAAAGCCATTTTAAACCTTACAGATGGCCACTAATTTTAATCAAATTGCGTGTATATTTATATAGCTTTCACACTACACATGAATTCAGTGCTGCAGTTGTGTACCGTAATCATCTAAATATTTTGAGGGGGTCTACCATAGCAAATGTGGGAAAATTTGTAAAAAGTCGGCAACGAGCGAAACGAGCCAGAAGAAAAATGGCCTTTTGAAATAAAATTGAATTGTGTGATAGACTTTTACATCACAGCAAATATCATGTCTTATATTTTTTTATTTCATTCATCTCATTTCGCTGCCTCCTTCATATTCTTTTATTTCCCCTTGGCTGTGGAACCAATCCCCCCGTACGTCAGTGCTTCAACACAAAGGTTAATGCAGGAAGGGTCCATATAGGGGCCCGTTATAGAGCCCTTTAAAAGTTACAAGTTAAGAGCCTCCACTGCACGGGGTCTTGACTCTTGGACAGAGCCCCCGGTAGCTTTGGATATTTAGCAAGTTTATAATAGACTTTCATACGAAATTATGCTATATACCATCCATCTTTTTTTCCCGCTCGTTATCTTCAATCCTCAGCAGCCCGGTAGTAATATCTTGTCCCTTTTTTTATTTTCCAATTTAGATTTTGCCTCATTCCATTCTACCTTCACTCGCTTTTGTTTGCCTTTTTGTCATCTTTAATTTATTTCCCTGTCTTTTAAAATGATTTTGAAATTAAATTCTAATTATGTGATAGTCGCTTTGGAAATTTAGTCGATCAATCAATCAATCAATCAATGCAGTTGTGTACCGTAATCATCCAAATATTTTGAGGGGGCGCACCATAGCAAATGTGGGAAAATTTGTTTTTAAAAAAAGTCGCCAGCGAGCGAAGCGAGCCAGAAGAAAAATGGCATTTTGAAATAAAATTATAATTATGTGATAGATTTTTACATCATAGCAAATGTCATGTCTTATATATTTTTTAAAATATTTTATTCATCTCATTACGCTGCCTCCTTCATTTTCTTTTATTTCCCCTTGGCTGTGGAACCCCCCCCCCCCGCGTACGCCAGTGCTTCAACGGAAGGATCCATTTAGGGGGCCGTTATAGGGCCCTTTAAAGGTTACAGGTTAAGAGCCTCCACTGCACGGGGTCTTGACTCTTGGACAGAGCTCCCGGTAGCTTTGGAGATTTAGCAAGTTCATAATAGACTTTCATACGAAATTATGCTTTATACCATCCATCTTTTTTCCCCTCTCGTTATCTTCAATCCTCAGCAGCCCATCTTGTCCCTTTTTTTTTATTTTTCAATTTAGATTTTGCCTCATTCCATTCTACCTTAATTTCCCGCTTTTGTTTGCCTTTTTGTCATCTTTAATTCATTTCCCTGTCTTACTAATCATGCTAATGTATGTGTATATCTTGGAAAATTGTTCTTCCTCACATGTTCTTCTTCCTTCCTTTTTCCAAATTCTTTCCGTTTTCCCTTTTTTTTCTTAGTTTTATTTTCCCTTACCCTTTTCTATTCCCCTCCCTTTTCCCCCTTTCATCTTTTTTCCTTTCCTTTTCCTTTCCCTTTCTTTCTTTCTCCCCTTATTTTTTTCCTTTTCCCGTTTTTTCTCTTAACATTTTCACGGTGAACTCCGCCAGGGGGAAGGGGGGCAGCTTGCCCCCCCCCCCCGCCTGTTACGCCACTGGTTGCATGCACCTTTTGGGGGCTAAAATTAACAAAAGTAAAGGAATACGGGCTTTTTCAAGCATGGGGAACCACGGTCCTGACTTTTCCCCCCATCCCTTAGTGCTGCCGATGGGTAGAGTAAAAAACAACAAGGAAAGAGAGAAGACAAAATAGAAGAGAGAGAAGCGAAAGGGAGAGATAGGAAAGAAAAGGAGGGGGAAAGGGAGAGAAAGAGAAGGGAGAACGGAGGGGTCATATCATTGTATGAACAGGATATTTTATGATTATGCCCCGAGCATTAGTGCGAAGCTCAATGCGAGATAAGAACAAAACAGAGGGGGCACACCATGGCGCACGCAGCAAAAATTTGCTTAATAATAAGTCTCCAGCGAGCGAAGCGAGCAAGAATAAAAATCACCTTCAATTTTGAGATTGATTTTGACATGGTATGCAGAAAATGACATATCTTTCCTCTTCCTTTTCTTTCTTTCCTTTTATCATTTTTTTTTCTCGGTTGTAGAACTTTTTTTTTTTTTTTTTTTTTTTTTTTTTTGGGGGGGGCAGTGCTATGCGGTTCGGGTCCGGGGCAATGACGGTACTAGGGTTTTTAACCTAGGAGGAGGCAAACAAACATTTTGGGGCCGGGGGGATGGCACACATTTAAAAAAAAATCGAGCGAGAAACGCGAGCTAATTTTATTGCAAATGCAGTCCCTACTGATTTAAAAAGGGAACTGTTAAGAATCAGCTGTTTGCATTAATTGGGTCATGAAGATGATATCTCACCAAATGAATAATGCGAGCGCGAAGCGTGAGCTGAAAATTTTTGATATCCGGGATGATACCTGGCCGTTCTAAGCTTTTTTTTTTAATTATAAAATGAATGGCTATCTAATTCGCTGAAAGTAATTCCTCTGTGGAAATTATGAATACGCAGGATATGTATCTCGCTAAAACAAATAATGAAAACTCTAATAACATTTGATTTTTAAGCCCCATGTGAACAGATAATCATTAAAGGTGAATCCAGCCTTGGCCATAAAATGTTGTGTTGGGAAGGAGAAAAATAAATTAAACATAATGGTGAAAGTTTGAAAGAAATCGGACAAGCAATAAGAAAGTTATAGCTGCTTTAAAATTGAGATCACTAATACTATGTAGATTTCAAATTGGCAACTGTGTAAATAAATTATGACAAGGGGCAAGGACAACTTTCCCATAGGCCATGTACTTTATTATCAGGGATTTGTGGTTTTCTCCTAAGTACCCATTTCCCTGGGGCAGTTATCTAAATATAACCCAGGTAGTATATTGTTTTATGTCCTCATGAAAGAAAAATATGATTTGAAATAAAACTTTTTGGAAAACTGACATTTAAGCCATAATATGTATTGGAGTACATGGAAGAGTAGTCCTTGCATAGTCACTACATCCCACATGCGACCAATTTGAAGTCTCCATGGGTATAGTGATTACCAATATTTACAACATTTAAAAATTTATAACTTTCTTGTTGTTTGTGCAATATTGTTCAAACTTTCACCTATCAACTTGTCTAATTTTTAATTTCCTTATAAAAACAAGTTTTCATTTGGGTTGGATTCCCCTTTAATAACTGCGAGCGCGTATCGCGAGCTACATTTTGAATTTTATATAATGGCCTGAAAGATTTATGTTAGTGACCAAAATTGTTGGGATCTAAATGCTAACGGTGAATGGATGAGAATATTTTTAAAATTTAAAGAACAAAAAACATTTTTGGAGTATTATGACAACGTTTACTATACATTTTGTTTCTTCAAATTTCGGGGGGGGGGGGCAACTCACTGGGGCCTCCCCATTCGGTGGCGCCACTGGTCTGGGGCGGAGCCCCCAGAACCTCGTGATATTTTTAAACATTGCAGATGGCCATTTTTTAAAAATCAAATCGCGGGTACATACATCACATATTATATTAAGTTGCTAATTAATTGAATTGAAGGCTACACGTGCAAAAGAAAATGTATCATGAGAATTATTCGAAGATTAGAGGAGCTTTATACTCATATTTTATATTTTGACAATACGTTTTCTATCGATATACGCCCCCATCTTTTCTCCAAGAGATGACGATCTACAACAGAAGGCTGAATATATTCATTCGACCCAACCCATTCTCATTTTTTTAATTTGTAAGTTGATTACAAAAAAGAATATGTATAATGATTAGACTGATTCTAGAAACAGAGAATGGGCAACCATTGAACATATTTTGTGCAAATAAAAGAAAAATACAGGTGTCACTCAGCTTTCGGAACTATTTTATTGGCGGAGGATTTAGGACTGAGTATAATATATGAATAAGATCTGCTCATGAGATGCTTTAACCAGTTGCCCCCTAAATGTGCATGCGCCGGGTCAAGCTAGTGTTTATCTGGTTGCCCGAGTCGAGTTCTCCAAGTTAGGGTACGTGGTTACCCTGGCTAGGCCGTCGGGATATCCCTGGGGGCCCCTTGAAAAAATACTTTTAATTTTAAAAATTCGATAAATATCCCTTTATTCCCTTTACTTTTGTTAATTTGAGCCCCCTAAATGTGCATGCACCGGGTCAAGCTAGTGTTTACCTGGTTGCCCGAGTCGAGTTCTACAAGTTAGGATACGTGGTTACCCTGGCTAGGCCGTCGGGATATCCCCCCAGGTAACAAGCCAACGTTGGCTCCACGTTGGAAACTTGAAAGTCGTTGGACGTTGGGAAAACTTGATGGATTAACGTTGAATCGACGTTGGAAACTAGTTTGATGGAAAGATGATGGACAATCAACAATGACACGACGTTGGCAACGTTGGAAACTTGTTAGTCGGAGAGTTGTTGGACAGTCGACAATGTCACAACGTTGGAAACACGTTTGATTGGATAGTTGTTGAACAGCCAGCAAAGGCACAACGTTGGCAACGTTGGAAACTAGTTCGCTGGAAAGTTGTTGAACAACCGACAATGGCACAACGTTGACAAAGTTGGAAACTAGTTTGTTGGAGATTTGTTGGACAGTCGACAATGTCACAACGTTGGAGACACGTTTGATTGGATAGTTGTTGACAGCCAGCAAAGACACAACGTTGGCAACGTTGGAAACTAGTTCGCTGGAAAGTTGTTGAACAATCAACAATGACACGACGTTGGCAACGTTGGAAACTTGTTAGTTGGAGAGTTGTTGGACAGTCGACAATGGCACAACGATGGAAATTAGTAGGTTGGAGATTAGTTGGATAGTCAACGATGACACAAGGTTGGCAACGTTGGAAACTAGTTCGATGGAAAGTTGTTGAACAACCATGCAACTATGGCACAACGTTGTCAAAGCTAGAAACTAGTTCGATGGAGATTTGTTGGATAGTCGACGATGGCACAACGTTGGAAACTGGTAGATTGGAGATTAGTTAGATAGTATACAATGACACAACGTTGATAAAGCTGGAAACTAGTTAGATGGAAAGTTGTTGAACAACTGACACTGGCACAACGTTGGAAACTGGTAGATTGGAGATCAGTAGGATAGTCGACGATGACACAACGTTGGCAACGTTGGAAAGTTGTTGAACAACAGACAATGGCACAACATTGGAAACTAGTGTGTTGGAGATTTGTTGGACAGCCAACAACGTCACAACGTTGGAAACGCGTGTTTGATTGGATAGGTGTTGAACAGCCAACAAAGGCACAGCGTTGACTACGTCGGAAACTAGTTCGATGGAGAGTTGCTGAACAACCGACAAAGGAACAACGTTGGAAACTATTTTCTTGGAGATTTGTTGGACAGTCGACAATGGCACAACGTTGACAAAGTTGGAAACTAGTTTGATGGAGAGTTGTTGAACAACGGACAATGGCACAACGTGGATAGCGTAATTGGAATAGTTTATTGGACAGTTAACATTGACACAATGTTGGAAACTATAGTTTGTTGGATATTTGTTTGACAGTCAACATAATATCCCGGCATAATATACACAGTGTTGAGAACGTTAGAAATTGGTTCATTGGAGAATTGATAATTGATAAAGTTGGCGGAGTACAGCAAGTCTGCATATGCCGACTTAACCCAAGACAAGACAAGACTACTGGCATAATTTCCAATGGGGCCAAGGGGGGGGGGGGTCGATCAAGTAAGTTTGCTTGTCTATCCATGTCACCCTTGGTATCCCCCAGCAATAAGGGGAAAAGAAATCGAGAGAGAAGGAAAATAATGGGAAGGGAAAGAGGAACTAAAACTAATTAAGTCTAAGGGGAAAACAAAAATAAAGATGGGGTAGAATAGAGAGGCTGCATGCACCTGGGGATGCAAATGTGTCGATTAATATAGAAAATAAAGAAGAAAAACAAGAAAAAAAATGTAGTTCAAGACCAGAATTTCCAGAAACGCCCTCGTCGATCCTTTGCAGCTGGCAAGGCCTTTCACAGTAAGTACGAGATATGTCATAGGCCTACCGTCACATAACTAGAAGAAATTGAAGAAGGAAATACAAGCATCAAATGTGCCTATTTAAAAATACCATACTATTCTGATGCGCAGAATTAGTCGCGACGTCGGACTCCTTCTGTCATGTCTGTGTAGTCTGCTTCCTTCAATTTTGAACTTGAAGAATCTGGCAGAATTTGGACTGGATAGTGGATATAGATAAGTAAATTCCAGAATATCTAGTGATCTGGAACAGTACTTATAAGCTGTATATTTAGGACCTACAATCTACAGTTGAATTTTCTTTGCACTTGCAGATAATCGGTAACTGCAACCATTGATCCCCTCCGAAAGATCACGGAGTCAGCTTCTGTGTGCGTACAGTCCGACGCTAGTATATTCGTGTACCGTAAGTAGTAGTAAAGTAGTACTTAACACCAGTCACTGCACAGTATAACATACTAACTAACCTCGTAATTAGCTTGTGTGAGTGACTAATACTAACCTCGCAATACGTGTGAGTGGGAACGAGTATGCGATACCAATGGCAAGGCAACAGTCATTGGATGATTTTCAAAATTCAAGTAGCCTACAGTGTTGAAATCTGGTGTTGGTGTAACCCAGGCACCCAAGGGTTCATTACATGCCGCCGCGCACAGAAAAATCAAGCCATAGAAGTCGTGTGTTGTGGACCCAAGAAGTGAGATCCCAGCACGTGCGACCCACTAGTAAGAAATCCACTGCCAAACGCGGTTCGTGGTGCGAGGTTAGTATACTAATACTAACCTGGCAATACGTGTGAGTGTAACCCAGGGAGCTCCGGCCCGCTGCGCGGGCCGGAGCCCAGGGGCTTACCGTGTAATTCACCATACCCACGGTAGTAGCGTGAAGTATGGTCTAAATAATTATCCGAATAAATAGTTAAAACAGAAATTAAGCACTTACCACGATTATATGGATGAAGGTCTAACGAGTGGCAGCTTCCTGACATCGAGGCACAGACTGGAACCTAAAAAAACGAAAAGTTCTGTCGCGGTAGCTCTCCTCTTTCAGAATTCAAAACAAAATGGCCGATTGAGACCGAGACTAATAGCACTAGTGCATTAGTATACATCTCTATGATATAGACTTTGTCAAATTCGCGCATGCGCCCTACACCCTCGGTACCGGTCTCGAACGGCCATTTTGCTATGAATTCTGAAAGAAGGAGAGCTACCGCGACATAACTTTTTCGTTTTTTGAGGTTCCAGTCTGTGCCTCGATGTCAGGAAGCTGCCAATCGTTAGACCTTCATCCATATAATCGTGGTAAGTGCTTAATTTCTGTTTTAACTATTTATTCGGATAATTATTTAGACCATACTTCACGCTACTACCGTGGGTATGGTGAATTACACGGTAAGCCCCTGGGCTCCGGCCCGCTGAGCAGGCCGGAGCTCCCTGGGTTAGTGTTGGTGTTGTGACAACACCGTACTTGAATCAGGCTGGTGTTAAGATTGACCTCGGAAAATATGGTGTATTTCCGGCAGTTTGTGTTGAAGGCTGGTGTTGATTGTCATCTGCTGAACCCAACACTGCACTGTGGCTGCATGGTGTTGATGATCTACAAGCAATTTCCCCATTCAGCAACACCGACGTACCCCAGGGATTGGGAGAATCGTGATTTAAAGTTCAGTGTTGGTGTTGATGAACTGTAGCTTAATTACGAACAGGGGGCGAACACGACGAACCATCTCCGTAAAATTATCTTTTACATTTAAGATGAGAGCAAATCATTTGAGTTTTAATACATTTCAATGAAAAATAATATTACGCTTGGTGTTGGAGCTCAGTTCAGCAGCCCTTTCACGCTCTCAACACCGTACACCGTACTTGAAATCACCCAAATGACTTGCTACCTGGCATTCCTGCCTTATTTATTATACGCTGCCTTGAATTGACTTGGTCGGTCCTGCCTGGCCTAGCCTGGACCGAGTGTTTTCCAACTGCAGTCAAACCTGTAGTTGCTATGTGAGGCATGCTACACTTGACGCTGAAATATCATTTAATAGTTATGGCACGAGCGAGACTAGGCCATGGCCATGCATATTGAGATATCAGTTGACTTCTATCTTAATCAAAAAGAGGCACTCTTTAGTTACAGTAGGCAGTAGCTACGTTACTCTGAGTGAGGCCAAGTTACGCGACCTCCTTTTTTGATTTTGTAAATACTGAGAGACTGCAATTACACATGTGAGTTTTTGTGATGATTACTGACGTTGCAATTGGCATTGCATACCGAGTCATTAAACAATTGTAGACAGAAACAGAGATTGCAACTCGCAAGAAAATGTAATACATCTTAATTTTTATTACATATGCATATGTTTTTTTGGTATTAGTCTTGTTTGAGAAAAAGAGGATGTCAAAAAAGTTTGAATGCTACAAAGGCCTCAATAAATATCACACGTAATTATCTTGATTTCTCTTAATTATGTGAAGAGACTTGTAACAGAAAGAATGAAAAGAAATGAATAGCTGTAATAATAGTTGTAATGTTTTTTGATAGAATCATGAACAGATTACAGATGATGATGGCACAGTGTTGAAAACTGTTTGATGGAGATGGCGCATCGTTGGATTTGTTTAGAATTAGACCAACAAAGAATCAACGTTACAACAACATTTAACCGATATTAGACAAACATTGAATCAACGTTTACGCCAACGTTGGACTAACATTGGACTAAAGTTGAATCAACTTTCCATCAACATTGGACCAACATTATACCAACGTTGGATCAACGTCACCCAACGTTGGACCAACATTGGACCAACGCTGCCATACCTGCCTCATCTGGACAATGATTATGCACTCATGAATATTCATTACATCAGTAAATGACCAAAATTTTAGGTAATATTGCTATAATAATTAGAGTATTTATGTTTATTCAATATTTCCACCATGAAAAGTTTCAGAAAAGTATGTGGCTCCATTACCATATCATATATAATCAAAACATATTATTCTAAGTGAAATATTCAAGGTTAAGTGTGGAAAATGATATTAACTGTATTCTGCCAAGTATAGCAAAGTTGCTCTATATATAGGAGTCAATGACAGGATACAGTGGATAGGTGTAGGATGATAGGAATAGGATATAGGATTAGGATGTAGGATTTTAGGATAGGATAAGACATATGATGATAAAGATTTGAGTGTAGAGTTGTAATGGTGGACTTCACCTTGAAACCAATTAATGTTTTGTTAATTACTGCCATACGTTGGAATAACGTTGGAGCAATGTTGGAGCAACGTTGTGACAACGTTGTAACAATGTTGGAGCAATGTTGCCAGACAACGTTGGAGCATTGTTGCTGGACAGCGTTGAACCAACGTTGTAAACATAGTTGGACTGACGATGTATGCAAGTGCACGTCCATCGCTGCTTCAACGTTGCCCATCAACGTTGCAGCAGCGCTGTTATTGATGACTCAGCCGACATTATACCAACGTTGGAGCATTGATGGTGGACAACGTTGAACTGACGTTGGAAATGTTGTTGGTCTGACGATGTATGGACGTGCACTTCTATCGATGATACAACGTTGCTTACCAACGTTGTAGCAATGTTGTATTTGACTATTTAGCCAACATTGGATCAACGTTGCCAGACAACGTTGAAACATTGTTGCTGGACAACGTTGAACTAACGTTGGAAATGTTGTTGGTCTGACGATGTATGCGCGTGCACTTCTATCGATGATGCAACGTTGGCCTGCCAACGTTGAGGCAACGTTGGGAAAAAATTTCCCAACGTTGATCCAACGTTGGTCCAACGCTGTATTGTTACCTGGGGGCCTGGTGGCCCCTTGAAAAATTACTCTATTTTAATTTTAAAAATGCGATAAATAGCCCTTTATTCCCTTTAATTTTGTTAAATTTAGCCCTCTAATGTGCATGCGCGCCGGGTCAAGTCAGTGTTTATCTGGTTGCCCGAGTCGAGTTCTACAAGTTAGGGTACGTGGTTACCCTGGCTAGGCCGTCGGGATATCCCTGGGGGCCCCTTGAAAAATACTTTATTTTAATTTTAAAAATACGATAAATATCCCTTTATTCCCTTTAATTTTGTTAATTTGAGCCCCCTAAATGTGCATGCGCCGGGTCAAGTCAGTGTTTATCTGGTTGCCCGAGTCGAGTTCTACAAGTTAGGGTACGTGGTTACCCTGGCTAGGCCGTCGGGATATCCCTGCATGGGCCGGAGCCCCTTGAAAAATTACTTTATTACACACACACCGCAAAAAATAGCCGGTGCCCCCCCCCCTGAAAAAGCAAGGACCCCCAGCCCCCCCCCCCCCCCCCCCGGGAAAAAAATCCTAGCTACGCCACTGTCTGCGAAGGTCCGAAAACGCTGGAAAAAGCCATGTTAAAGTGAATTTTTGTTGCACGTGGTCTTATCATGCATGCACTGCACTGCGTGCACGTGTGTTGGCTGTTGGCTGTGCGAAAGACGAAATCAGAGAGCAGGAAGTGGAAAGCGAACTACCCGATTTCGTTTTCGCTGTCTGCGTTTTTCCAAACAGAATCAGGGGGTAGAAAGCGTGTTCTGATTTTGTTTTTAATATATAACAAACACAGGTATAGAATGAGGTATCAGAGAGGACCAAAAGTATTTCTGATTTCATTCTTCTGTTTTTGATCTCCAAAAATGAAATCACAACGGGGTTTTTCTCGTTGTGATTTCGTTTTTGTGTTTTCAAAGACCAATCCATGAGGTTGACTTCCGTTTTTGCTCTACGAAAATCAGGAATGAAAAACGAATTATCCATTAGTACCCTGATTGTCATGGCTACACGGGCCTAATCACTAGTGGCAGGCCATAGATATTCATTCGAGCCAACCCATTGCCATTTTTTTTAATTTTGATATGGCTGATTGACAAAGTGTATGCATATGATTTTCCATCTAACACTGATTCTATTTTTGGTAATTACTGAACTTCCTTTTCCCAAATTGGGAAGAAATATCACCAATTTTGGACTGTATTTTGACTGGCGGAAGGAATAAGGATTAGGGCTATTTTGCTGTTTGAGGTGATGAATCTGCTTCCCCCGACGCTGTCTTCAAACACGCCAATTTATTTTTAAAATGAGCCAGTCGAAGGACCCTTTTCTGGTCAGATATGGATTGCCAGATATATATCCTATCCACTGGTAGTAAACATTCGACCCCCGAATTTCATCCTTATTTTTTATGAATTTTTTAAAGTGCCAATTTAACACACGAGTCTATGGGGAATGAATTAGGCCTGTGAGACCTCAGGTGGGATTTCCCTTCTTTCAATTTGTAAAGAAAAACAACGGGCTAGTGCTTTAGTTTTAGTAGCCCACACCCCTATATACTCGATGTTTTTTCGTATATTGAGGAGTAAATTTCAACTAAAAGTCCTCTTTATAAAATACAATTGGAAGATTGCTCCTGAAATATATTTTGGGTGTGTGTAGGGGGGTTTCCCTTCTTTCGATTTGTAAAGAAAAACAACGGGCTAGTGCTTTAGTTTTAGTAGCCCACACCCCTATATACTCGATGTTTTTTCGTATATTGAGGAGTAAATTTCAACCAAAAGTCCTCTTTATAAAATACAATTGGAAGATTGCTCCTGAAATATATTTTGGGTGTGTGTAGGGGGGTTTCCCTTCTTTCAATTTGTAAAGAAAAACAACGGGCTAGTGCTTTAGTTTTAGTAGCCCACACCCCTATATACTCGATGTTTTTTCGTATATTGAGGAGTAAATTTCAACCAAAAGTCCTCTTTATAAAATACAATTGGAATATTGCTCCTGAAATATATTTTGGGTGTGTGTAGGGGGGTTTCCCTTCTTTCAATTTGTAAACAAAAACAACGGGCTAGTGCTTTAGTTTTAGTACCCCGCACCCCTATATATACTCTATGTTTCTTCCGTATATTGAAGAGTAATCTAGAATGAATTTTCTTTCTGATAAAGATTGATTGGAAGATTGCTCCTAAATCAAATTTCGGGTGTGTGAAGGGGAGTTTCCCCTTCTTTCAATTTGTAAACAAAAACAAATAGTTAGTGCTTTACTTTTATTAGCCCATTACAGACGTTGAGCGAAAAATGTCAAGGCTTATTAAGCTCCCCCCTCCTCCTCGGGCTAGATAGGGTTAAGGGGGCTACGGCCTTCTCCACCATTAACCCCACTTATTTTTGTTTTGAAGCAAGATAATACGCGAAAAAGAGCATTGTGAAACAGAAATATAATTCGCACTGTATAGGCTTTTTAAGTGGTGTATAATGCAAATTAACTTTCAATACCCAAGAAATTTTCTCGCTTGGTCACTTGTTTCTATAGCTGTTATTCTGACTCTCTTTTGTTATCAACACTGGCGTACAGATGGAGAGGGGGATGGCTTTTGTGGGCTGGAGCCCTCATAAATTCCAACCATTTTTTTTTCAATTCCCTCGAAGTTATATACAAAAAAATATGAATTTATATATATATATGTATATATGTCCGTGTGAGGGTGTGTCAGTGTGATGGTGTGTGTTTGTGTGTGTGTGTGTACGCGCACTTGCCACTTGTTAATACAAACGTATTGAAGGAATTAGGGAACTCGCTCCACATACCCGAAATTTCTTTATGGATCAATCTTCCCAGGAGGGTGGGATCACTATTTTTTTTTAACTTTAGGACTAGCCCCTTGTTTGTAAGTTCCCTAGATTGCAAATATGTGAAACCCCCTACAAACAACTGAAAGCTCTACCAGGAGCAATCTTTCTATTTGCTTTCAACAGGCAATCTTTTTCCATTATATCATTCTCAATATTTTTAAAACATCGAGTATATTATAGGAGTGCGGGCAACTAAACAAATCAGCCCTAGCCCTTCTTAGTATCCAAAAATTGAAATGAGGTTTCATAAACTTCCTACAAACAACCGAATGGTCTTCTAGGAGCTATATTTCCGTTTGCTATCAGGAGGTTTTTTAATTTTATTTAATCCCCAATTACTGTCAACACTAAAATAAGGACAAAACAAGGATATAAATAATATAGGAGTGTGGGCTACTGAAATGTAGGCACTAACCCCCCCCCCCCCCTTTATAAACGAATTGACAGAAGGGAAACTCCCCTCCACAAACACCCGAAATTTCTTTCAGGGGCAATCTTCACTTTTGCTTTTCAGTCAAGAATACTTTCATTTGTATTCACCCCTCAATAGTAAAAAAGAAATACTTTTTAAAAGGGCACAAATAATAAGAGAGGGCCAGTGAACCTTATCAAAGGACAAGCCCCTTCATTCTATCAATACAGTGCGTATCAATAAAAACTGGACAGTTTTGAAAAGTCTATCAAAAATTCTTTTCAAATTATGATGTCTATATTTTGATGTTTATAGATGCTCTGAAACCTTATATTTTAAATGCAATTTTAAGAAATAAATTTTGTTCATGCTTGAACGAACACGAGATTTGTCAAGGGTTCAAAAATAGGTTTGTGCAGAAATGAGAGGAAACAAAATATATGGTCATTAGACTTCCTGCTAAGCAGTAAACTTCCTCTTAACATTTTCATTAGTTTTGCCATTGTTTTTAAAATTATGTTTCAAAATTCACTCACAAACTTATTTAGTTACTTTAAAAAAAAAGTTATTTTTTAGGATTGCATATTTAATAATTGATAAAAGTCAACCCAAGAAATGCCTAATTGCATTTTTTTTTGGCCTCAATTAGAGGATTTTATTTACAACAAAACAACATAACACATTATGAAAATGAGCATACATGACATTACAGGAAATTTCAGAAATTAAAACAAAAATTTACATAATAATGTAATTGTGCAATAATCTTACGTAATCTTTAACATAAATTAAAAAAAACATTAAATGGAAACATGAAATTCACAGTGTTTCAAATATATTCCATAATCTCTTTGGGTAGATGAACATATCTTTTCCTGTACCGAGGTTTCATTTCTATTCTTCTTTCTATTTCTCTTAAAAATATGAATTTCAGATCCAGTTTAATTTGACCAGTAAAATTATTACTGGTCCAGCAAAAATTGTACTGGCCCAGTTTAATTTGACCAGTAAAATTATTACTGGTCCAGCAAAAATTGTACTGGTCCAGTTTAATTTGACCAGTAAAATTATTACTGGTCCAGCAAAAATTGTACTGGTCCAGTTTAATTTGACCAGTAAAATTATTACTGGTCCAGCAAAAATTGTGCTGGCCCAGTTTAATTTGACCAGTAAAATTATTACTGGTCCAGCAAAAATTGTACTGGTCCAGTTTAATTTGACCAGTAAAATTATTACTGGTCCAGCAAAAATTGTACTGGTCCAGTATAATTTGACCAGTAAAATTACTGGTCCACCACAATTTGTACTGGTCCAGTTCAATTGGACCAGTAAAATTATTACTGGTCCAGTTAGTTTGACCAGTATATTTGTTACTGGTCCAGTTAAAATTATACTGGTCCAGTTAAATTTGACCATCAAAAAATTACTGGTCCAGCTTATAGCAGACCAGTATATTTTGTTCCAATTTCCAGAGTTACCAATTAAATTTTACTGGTGTAACTGGTCCAGCCTTACTGGTTTTTCCTTCTGGGATTGCCTTTCTTTTCGTTTCCACTCATGTTTCTTAAAACGATGACTTTGTGAATGCACCAAAGTGCGATAGTCAGAAGTAAAACTAATTTTTCGTCTACTTCATGTTTAAACAAAATTTTAATGATTGATTTCTAAATCTTTATGAAATATTTGCTGGATTATTTTTTTCAAAAATTCAAAGAATGGTTTGTTCAAATCACAAGAAATGAAAGCGTGATGAATATCTTCCTCTACTTCACAACGAGAACAGATGTTATCATTTACCAAACCCCTAATTGTTAATTGTTAGTTGTTAATAGGGTGAATTTGCTGTACTTTATTCAAATCATTATAATTGTGTGTTAGATAGGATATTAAATTATCAATTCTAACAGAAAAGGATTTATCTGCTTGTTGCATAAAATAAAATGGTTTGAATTGATTACAAGCTCTCAAATTCCTAATTACAAATTGGGTCATTCTTGGTTGACAAAAAATGTTAGTATGAAAGAATATTCATTGCTAAAAAAATAATTTATTGAAATGAAAACGTAAAGTAAATATACAGCTTTGTACGTGACATTTGCGACCAAAATCTGAAAACTATGGCAAAAATAATCTGCTGATTGGCAAGAAGTCTTATAACCATACACTTCATTTCCTACCACTTAGCGCAATCCTATATTTGAACCCCCGACAAAACCATCTCGTGTGCACTCAAGCATGAACAAATTAAAAAAAAAAACATTTTGAATTTGATCGATAAGATTTCAGAGCATCTATGAACATCAAAATATAGACATCATAATTCAAAAGGGTATTTTGATAGACGTTTCATAACTGTCCCGTTTTTATTGATACGCACTGTAAAAATTGAATAAAAAGGGTCACCCCCTTCAAAAATACGATAGCTTTCTTCATTTATCAGGAACTTTTTTTTTTACATACTCCTCAATATTCTTAAAACTGGAGTATATAGAAGTGTGGGCTACTAAAACTAAAGTACTAGCCCTTTCTTTTTGTTTACAAATTGAGAGATATTAACCCCCCCCCTCCACAAACCCAAAATATATTTCAGGAGCAATCTTCCAATTGTATTTTATAAAGAGGACTTTTAGTTCAAATTTACTCCTCAATATATATAAAAACGTGGAATATATAGGAATGTATATGAGTGTGGGCTAAAAAAACTAAGGCACTAGCCCGTTGTTTTTCTTTACAAATTGAAAGAAGGGAAACCCCCCTCCACACACCCAAAATATATTTCAGGAGCAATCTTCCAATTGTATTTAATAAAGAGGACTTTTAGTTGAAATTTACTCCTCAATATATATAAAAACGTGGAATATATAGGAGTGTATATGAGTGTGGGCTACTAAATCGAAGGCACAAGCCCCTTGTTTTTCTTTACAAATTGAAAGAAGGGAAACCCCCCTCCACACACCCAAAATATATTTCAGGAGCAATCTTCCAATTGTATTTTATAAAGAGGACTTTTAGTTCAAATTTACTCCTCAATATACGAAAAAACATAGAGTATATAGAGGTGTGGGCTACTAAAACTAAAGCACTAGCCCCTTGTTTTTCTTTACAAATTGAAAGAAGGGAAACCCCCCTACACACACCCAAAATATATTTCAGGAGCAATCTTCCAATTGTATTTTATAAAGAGGACTTTTAGTTCAAATTTACTCCTCAATATATATAAAAACGAGGAATATATAGGAGTGTATATGAGTGTGGGCTACTAAAACGAAGGCACAATCCCCTTGTTTTTCTTTACAAATTGAAAGAAGGGAAACCCCCCTCCACACTCCCAAAATATATTTCAGGAGCAATCTTCCAATTGTATTTTATAAAGAGGACTTTTAGTTGAAATTTACTCCTCAATATACGAAAACACACAGAGTATATAGGGGTGTGGGCTACTAAAATTAAAGCACTAGCCCGTTGTTTTTCTTTACAAATTAAAAGAAGGGAAACCCCCTTACACACACCCAAAATAAATTTCAGGAGCAATCTTCCAATTGTATTTTATAAAGAGGACTTTTAGTTGAAATTTACTCCTCAATATATATAAAAACGTGGAATATATAGGAGTGTATATGAGTGTGGGCTACTAAATCGAAGACACAAGCCCCTTGTTTTTCTTTACAAATTGAAAGAAGGGAAACCCCCCTCCACACACCCAAAATATATTTCAGGAGCAATCTTCCAATTGTATTTTATAAAGAGGACTTTTAGTTCAAATTTACTCCTCAATATACGAAAAAACATAGAGTATATAGAGGTGTGGGCTACTAAAACTAAAGCACTAGCCCCTTGTTTTTCTTTACAAATTGAAAGAAGGGAAACCCCCCCTACACACACCCAAAATATATTTCAGGAGCAATCTTCCAATTGTATTTTATAAAGAGGACTTTTAGTTGAAATTTACTCCTCAATATACGAAAACACATAGAGTATATAGGGGTGTGGGCTACTAAAATTAAAGCACTAGCCAGTTGTTTTTCTTTACAAATTGAAAGAAGGGAAACCCCCCTACACACACCCAAAATAAATTTCAGGAGCAAACTTCCAATTGTATTTTATAAAGAGGACTTTTAGTTGAAATTTACTCCTCAATATACGAAAAAACATAGAGTATATAGGGGTGTGGGCTACTAAAATTAAAGCACTAGCCCGTTGTTTTTCTTTACAAATCGAAAGAAGGGAAACCCCCCTACACACACCCAAAATATATTTCAGGAGCAATCTTCCAATTGTATTTTATAAAGAGGACTTTTAGTTGAAATTTACTCCTCAATATACGAAAAAACATAGAGTATATAGGGGTGTGGGCTACTAAAATTAAAGCACTAGCCCGTTGTTTTTCTTTACAAATCGAAAGAAGGGAAACCCCCCTACACACACCCAAAATATATTTCAGGAGCAATCTTCCAATTGTATTTTATAAAGAGGACTTTTAGTTGAAATTTACTCCTCAATATACGAAAACACATAGAGTATATAGGGGTGTGGGCTACTAAAATTAAAGCACTAGCTAGTTGTTTTTCTTTACAAATTGAAAGAAGGGAAACCCCCCTACACACACCCAAAATAAATTTCAGGAGCAATCTTCCAATTGTATTTTATAAAGAGGACTTTTAGTTGAAATTTACTCCTCAATATACGAAAACACATAGAGTATATAGGGGTGTGGGCTACTAAAATTAAAGCACTAGCCAGTTGTTTTTCTTTACAAATTGAAAGAAGGGAAACCCCACCTGACCCCGTTTGTTTGATTTGTACAAGAATGCACGCTTCTCTTCCTGCGCAAAATCCTGTATCTGATCTATCTTACATCGCGATATTGTTGGCTGGAACTGTTGGCTGGCTTGCTGTTGGCTAGCTTATTGTTGGCTGACTCTACTCCGGCTCCAATCTCAGAAAGAAGAAATTCGTGAAACTAGCAGTCAAATTTCTACATAGGTAGTGGACGCTAATCATAGAGATGTATACTAATAACGCTAAGTATACATCTCTATGACGCTTATACAATTAACCAATAATTGGAAATAGAAAAAAGGAAAAAGAAAATAATAAAAATGCTAGTAAATATGCCTACATCAGTGGCGTAACAGGCGGGGGGGGGGGGGGGGGCAGGGGGGGCAAGTTGCCCCCCTGGCGGATTTCACAGGGAAAATAAAAGAAAAACGGGAAAAAGAAAAAAAGGAGGGAGAAAGAAAGGGAAAGGTAAGGGGAAAAGGAAAGGAGGAAAAGGAAAGGGAAAGTGAAAAGAAAACGAAGAAAAAACATTTTTAAATGGAAAAGGAAGGAAAGCGGGAAAATGTACGAAAGAAGAACATTTGAGAAAGAACAAAATCATTCCAAAATAGGCCTATGTAATGCAATAGCACGGTGGGAAATAAATTAAAAGATGACAAAATGGCAAACAATAGCGGGAAACGAAGGTAGAATGTAATTAGTCAAAAGCTAAATTGGAAAACAAAGAAAAGCGACAAGAAAAAAAAATACACGACCGGGCTGCCGATGATTGAAATTAAAGAGCGGGAAGAAAGATGGACTGATGCATACAACATTGTTGCATAAGCTTGCTAAATTTTATGCAAATAAGCTACCGGGGCTTTGCCCTAGACCACACGCAGTAGGGGCTCTTCATTTATAACCTTCAAATGGCTCTATAACGCCCCCCCCCCCCCCCCCGTTCAATCACGTTCAATCACTGGCATACAGGCGCGGGGGGGGGTCTTGTTTCCACACCCAAGAGGAAATAAAATAAATTATAGGAGACAACTTATAATGAAATAAATGGAAAGATTGAAATGTGTTATTTGCTGAATATAATGGAAAAATCTATCACATAATTAGAATTTAATTTCAATAGGCAATTTATTTTTCCAGCTCTCTTTGCACGCTGGCGATCTTTTACAAATTTTCCCACATTGCTATGTTTTCCCCTCTCAAAATATTTGGTTCATTACGCAACTGGGTTGAATAAATGTGTTGTGTAAAGCTATACTAGTATTCTGTATATGCCCGCGATTTGATTGAAATAGCGGCAATCTGCGAGGCTTTGATATCAAGAAGTTCCGGGGGCTCCGCCCCGGACCTCAACCCACAGCACTGCGTATGGAAGGGTTGGGCCATGGTCCCAAAAAGTTCTACAAACAAGAACAAAAAAGGAGGAAAGAAAAACAAAGGAAAAGTGTAGGATATGATTTTATTTACTGAATATATTGTCAAAAAATAGCTCAAAGTTAGATTCTCATGAAAAGGTGATTTTCTTATCGCTCGCTTCGCTCGCGCGGGATTTATATAAAGCAGCTTTTTAGCACATGTGCTATACTGCGCCACTCTGCGCCACAGAATCGTTTAAAGAGCATATTAAGCGTATTATTCACAAGGTTGATATGGATTTTAATAATAGATATGATAATCAACTTAGATGGGAAATGTGTAAAATTCGAATAAAAGAATTTAGTATGAAATATGCAGTTGATCTTAAGAGAAAAAAAAGAAAAAATATTGTTCATATGGAAAATGAATATGAGAGTTTATGTAAGAATATAGATGTCTTGAGTGAAGAAGATATAGATAAAATTAAGAAAATAAGACAAAAGATAGACAAATGGTAGGAATATCAGTGCAAAGGTGCTTTTGTGAGATCTCGGGCAAAGTGGCTTGAATTTGGTAAAAAGTCAACAAAATATTTTCTTCAACTTGAAAGAGCAAAAGGTAAAAAGAAAGAAATAGATTGTCTTCAGATTAATGGAAAACTTATTAGAGATGAACATAATATTTTAAAAGGTATACAGGATTATTACAATGCACTTTATAAAAGAAGTGATATTGAAGATGGGTTTAAAGATTATATATCTGATGTCAATTTTAATGTTCTGAATGAAGAAGATGCAAAATTATGTGAAGGAAAGATTTCAGAAAATGAATGTCTTGAGGCCTTAAAGTCAATGAAGCTGAACAAATCACCTGGGAGTGATGGACTCAGCGTCGAATTTTATAAATGCTTTTGGGAGGAAATCAAATATATGGTAATTGATAGTCTCAATGAAGGTCATGAAAAGAAACAGTTGTCTTGTTCACAAAGACAGGGCATACTTACCTTATTGTATAAAAAGGGTGATAAAAAACTTTTAGATAATTGGCGCCCTATTTCGTTTCTAAACATTGATTATAAACTTGCTGCCCGTATCCTTTCTTTACGATTACAGAAAGTGATAGATAAACTGATATCACAAGATCAAGCTGGATTTTTAAAAAATCGATCTGCTTCTGAATGTATTAGATTGATTCAAGATACTATTGACTATTGTGTGTTTACAAAGAAACCAGGTGTTGTGATGTTTTTAGATTTCAAAAAAGGTTTCGATACCATGAATCATGATTTCCTATTCTTTTTGTTAAAAGAACTCAATTTTAAAGATTCGATTTTAAGATGGATAGAAACGTTATATAATGGTGCATGTGGACGTGTTTTAAATTTTGGTTGGATATCAGATAAATTTGCAATAGAGAGAGGCGTAAGGCAAGGTTGCCCACTTTCGGCATATTTATTTATTATTGTTGCAGAGGTTTTAGCTCAGAAAATTAGACAAAATAATCAAATACAAGGGATCCAAATTCCACATAGATTGAACGATAGAGATATACGTATCGTACAATATGCAGACGATACAACAATTTTTACTGATTCTATACAATGCATCAAAAAGATAATGAAAGAAGTCGAGACGTTTGGAAAATATGCTGGGCCAAAAATCAATTGGACTAAATCAAATCTTATGAAAATGAATATAAACAACAATGAAACTAACAATCTTCTTTTTACTGAAGATCCTATAAAATGTCTTGGTGTTTTTGTTGGAAAAAAATATTCTCTTGTTCAATCTCTCAATTGGGAAAATAAAGTTCTAAAAATAAAAAATAAAAATAAAAAATACTCATGGAAAATGAGAAAATTATCATTACATGGAAAAGTGGTGGTAATAAAATTTTTAGTAATGTCACAGATAGTACATACTGCTACGGCAGTACCAATCCCTTCTAAAATAATCAAAGATATTAATAAACTAGTTTACAATTATTTGTGGAATTCCAAAAAAGAAATGGTGAAACGTAATATTTGTCATAATCCTGAAAAAGAAGGGGGATTAGGAATGGTTGACTTAAAGACAAAATGTCGATCACTACGTTTATCATGGATCAATAAATATTTTACAGGTGAAGACAGTGATTGGAAAACCCTGTTTGAATATTGGACTCATAAAATCGACGATGATTTGCCTCTTTGTTTGACTTTTAATTGCAAAAAGAGTGATATGTATCATATTTGTATGAAAAAACATTTGCCCATATTTTATGTTGACATGTTCTGTTCATGGGCTGATTTAAAGTATATTGATATGTTTAAAGTAACGAATATTGAAAACGAAATTATTTGGTACAATAGTAACATAAAGTATAAAAAAGATGTATTATATTTTCCTAACTGGATAAAGAACAATATTTTGAAAGTTAAACAAATCGTAACAGGTGGTGAATGGAAGAAGATTGATTCAATATGCACTATTTTTAAAGAAAGAGAATTACTTTCTACCTTTGAATTGTTGAAAATAAAAAATGCGTTCCCGAAGTTCTGGCTTGACAAGTTACGTAATAGTGCACGAAATGTAAATAGCATGTCATCGAAATCCAGCACTATTGAAATATCTACAGGTGACTGTATAGAAATCAATGGCATGAAAGCCAGACATTTTTATCATTTGGTGATTGAAAAGGAGAAAAGAGACCTCCCTTGTATTTATTTTTGGAACGATTTCTTGGGCTTGCCTCTTGAATTTAATTGGAAACGATTATTAGAGTTTAAACTGGATTTTATAAACGACAACAGGATTAAACAATTTAATTTTAAATTAATTCATAGAATACTACCAAGTAAAGACAACCTTTGCAAATGGAAAATTAAAAATGATATTTTATGTAATATTTGTAAAGTTCCAGAAACCAGTATTCATATTCTTTTTACTTGTCAAGTGGTAACAGTTTTTTGGAAAATTGTTTCTAAATTAATAAATGCTTTGTTCGATGTAAAGATTGTTTTGAACGAAAAAATTATCGTGATAGGTCATGAAATAGAAAAAACAGAAATGAATGTGGTTAACCTTATTATAAATTTTTCACAATTTGTAATCTATAGGAATTATATTAGAAAATGTTTTGGAAACGACAAGCATATGACTCATGCTTTTTATTTCATGAAAGATCTAAAGGTAGAACTTCGAAGTTATTTAAAAAGAAAATGTAATCAGAAGAGACTTGATTTAAAACAGGTCTCAAAGGTTCTTTTAATCCTTTAGTTCCTGTTTCGTTATTTCATCTATGTATATTTTTGTATGTGACTTTTGTAAAAACGATTGTAAATATCCTATGAACAAATAAAGTCCCTCTTATGAGGATTAAAGAGAAAAAAATACTGCGCCACTCTTTTTCTTTACTCTTCACGCTACTGCCGCAAAGAATCCTGTTCACAGTGGCGTACAGGCCACAAAACAAGAGGAATGTAAAAAGAGAAGAGTGAAATATATTATTCTCTGGATATGTCAAAATCTATCACAAAATTTGATTTTTGTATTAAAAAGGTCAAAATTTTTGCTCGCTCGCTTCGCTCACTCGCAACTTGTTTCTTAAAGTTAAATTATGCCCGATACGCAATATCTGGCCCTTTCAAAATAGTCGCCTCATTACACCATTACGCCTGTTCATACCATGATATGACCGGGAAATTTTTGGCTCTTGCCCCCCCCCCCCCCCCCCCCCCCCCTGGCCACCGACCCCTGTTACGCCGCTGGCCTACATACTAAATAAATAAGTAAATCAATGAATAAAAGACTAAATAAATAAAATATTTAAAAAAATATAAAAATACTGGTTAACCCATGTAGATTATAAGAATGATGATAATTATAATGACATTGCATTGAAACTGCGCTTTATAAGGTATGGTTCAAACATATATAGAACTACTGACTGGTTTTTTGGGGGGGTTTCAAAGCGCACAGGTGGCTGACTAAAAAATGTCAAAAATTATTATTTTTTTTAATGAAAAAAAAATGAGTCTAAAGTAAGGATTTGATTCAAAATGCCCCCATGAGAGAGCATGGCCCTGAGAAGCGGATGTGCTGGGCCAGTGCTGAAGCACCCCCCCCCCCCAGATTTCCATCGGGGGTGCTGCGTGTATCACTTTCCATATAGGCAGCACCCCATGGAATTCTGATAGGTGTGGCAAAATGGAGAAATATAAAAAATATGACCTACATTTTGTATTGAAACCCCACCACCCCTCCCCCCCCCCTTTTTTTTTTTTTTTGCTTGATAAATTTCTTGGGACTTTTTTTTCGCTTGTCAAATTTACACTAGCACTCCCAGTAAAATAAATCGTTATCAGGGCCCTGTGAGAGAGATATAGGGCCTAACCTATATCTAATATAAGCAGAGTCGTCGATCGGGGGGGGGGGGTAAGGGGACCATCGCCCCGGCCCTCCAATTAGGACAAACATATAAATTCACCCCCCCCCCCAATAAATTTGACAAATTTCAAAATGAACAATATGCAAATATGCTTTTTGAAAGTTTGGGGAAAAAACACCATAAAACCGCGTTAAATTTGGCAAAATTAAACATGCTAGTATATACACATGCACTTGTCCAATTTTCGGCGCCATTTATTAAAAACGAAATTATAGATATTGGCATTTTCCACTTTTTCATGCAAGTATGAAAAGTAAAATTGCGCCCAGGCCTGATGGCGCAGCCCGTTTTCTTTTATAACTAATAATGGTTACCAGCAGAGGCGTGTCTCAAAACTTATAATGACAGAAATGAAACGTATCAGTGAAAACTATATATTAGTGGGAAATCCAACAAAAGAGTAACAAAAAATTCAACCCTGCTGTGCATGTATTCATGATTCCACTTTTGGTGTTATTATACATAATTCCATAAAGAGCTGTATGAATTCCATAGAAATTGAATTCTTTTACAGATTCATTTATCTCCATAATGCCTCAGTACGGCAGAAATGTTTCTATCACATTCTTTTTTGCCCCTTATTACGAAGCCGACAAGAGTGACGAATAACTCAGCCACTATAATAGACAACATTTTCAGTAATACAATTCGACAAAATCATAAAGCTGGTATTATTCTTAGTGACATCTCTGATCACTTTCCAATTTTTGCCAAATTATCTACGAATAAAAGTGTCAATAAAGAAACATTTAATCCTACATTCCGAAAGATAACTGACGACAACATAACCAATTTGATTAATAATTTAAACATAACAGACTGGTCTACTGTATATGACTCCTCGGACGCTGACGACGCATACAACTGTTTTATTACCATACTTACCTCTTCTCTAGATACCCATGTTCCCCTTACAACCAACAGAAGATCAAATTATAAAAAGATCCCTATCCACCCTTGGATTACTAAATCACTCTTAAGATCCATCAACCGCAAGAACAACTTATATTATAAATACATAACTAAACCAAGTGATACATCTCGCTACAAGTACACTTCATATAAAAACATTCTTACATCTTTACTTCGTATTGCGAAAAAAGAATATTACACTTCTCAACTCGATTTATACAAAAATGATATGAAGAACACATGGAAAATCATCAATGGTGCATTAAACAATAAGAAGAAGAGTTCTACAATTACAAAAATAAAATCAAACAATACCATCACTGATGACAATAACATAATAGCAGAAGAGTTTAATTCATATTTTTCACAAGTTGGCAACAATTTAGCAAGCAAAATCCCTCAAACGAATAAATCTTACAACAATTTTCTTGACAACCCAAACCCAAACTCCTTTTTTTTTTATCCCACAAGTTCAAGAGAAATCATAAATATTGTTAACAGTCTGCAGTCCAAAAAGTGCCCGGGGTTTGACGGTATTTCCAACCTCCTACTTAAGAAAATTATTTTGGCTATCGTCGATCCTTTGGTGCATATAATAAATAACATTTTAACAAAAAATAAGAATAGAGATGTTGATTATAGTATTGAAAATAATGGAGAAGTGACCGATAATCAGCAAGAAATTGTAAGTGTATTTAATGATTTTTTTAGTAGTATTGATTCTAAAATACATGAGAGTACTAGAAATCTATCTCAAGAAAATAACTTTAAAAGGTTTATGAAACACAGTATTTGTCATTCTATGTACTTTACGCCAGTAACAGAAAGAAATATATATGATGTCATTTTGAAATTGGATGCGAATAAAAGCGCGGGTTACGATGATATTAGTCCTAAGGTAGTTAAATATTCAATTCATGCAATAGTTTCCCCTTTATGTAAAATCATTAATATGTCTCTTGAAAATGGTGTGTTTCCGAACTCTTTAAAACTTGCTAAAGTAACTCCTATCTTTAAGAATGGTAATAAAACACTAGTAACTAACTACCGACCCATATCGATTTTATCAGTTTTCAGCAAGGTTTTTGAAAAAATAGTATATGACAAATTGATAGCATTTATTTCAAAACACAACATATTATATAACAAGCAATTCGGTTTCAGAAAGGGATACAACACTACTCATGCATTAATTGATTTAACTGAAAAAATAGCTAAGGAATATGAAAACAAAGCAATAACGATTGGTGTATTTTTAGACTTATCTAAAGCATTCGATTGTATAGACCATAATATTTTAATTGATAAGCTATCATCATACGGGTTTAGAGGGACAGTATTGAAGTGGTTAATCAGTTACTTAAGAAATCGAAAACAATGTGTATGCATCAACAAAATTCATTCAGACTTTCAGGACATTAGAGTAGGGGTACCCCAGGGGTCTAACCTAGGCCCTCTTCTTTTTATATTGTACATCAATGACCTGCAACATGTAAGTAATATTTTAACTACTACCTTATTTGCAGACGATACAAGTTTATTTTTATCTGGTAAGGATCCCATTCAATTAAATAATATTTTAAATTCTGAAATGGAAAAAGTTCACATGTGGTTCCAAGCCAACAGACTACAAATTAACACTAAGAAGACATCTTTTATGATTTTTAAGCCTAAAAATAAGAAAATTGAAGAAAACTCAATAAAATTATATATAAATGATTTTGAAATTCAGAAAGTGCAATATACGAAATTCCTAGGTGTCACAATTGACGATAGCATGAGTTGGAAACAACATGTAAATAATATTTCTATGAAGATTTCTCAAACCATTGGTGTACTTAATAGAATCAAAGGTGACTTACCATTGCATATTCGTGTTCAATTATACAATACAATGATACTCACGCATCTCAGCTATTGCAATATCGTATGGGGGGACTGTGCAAATTATTTAAAGCTACAATTATTTCGCTTACAAAAACGGGCAATAAGAATAATAACAAATTCCCCATATTTAGCTCACTCTCATCAATTATTCCGTAAATTAAAGATTCTAAAAATTTATGATATACATACCCTTCACACTGCAATTTTTATGTTTTCATACTACAAGAATCAGTTGCCTGACACATTTAACAGTTATTTTAAAACAAATCGCAGTGTAAACAAATATAATACGAGAAATTCTGATAATTTATACATTCCTTTTTACCGCTTTTCTTTCTCAAGAACAGTCATAAGTTATAGTGGACCACTCATATGGAACAGTTTGCCCCCTGAAATAAAAGAAAGTCCTTCGCTAAATTCATTTAAAGTAAAATTTAAGTCTTACCTTCTAAATATGTATACTTCACCATGTTCTCAGTGAATAAGCTTGCTTGCTTTTATGTGTATGTTTTTTAAACATATTTTTTTGTAATGTAGTTGTTATTTTTTTTTTCTTCAAATTTTTCATTAGTTTGTTGATTTCGTTTATTTTGAAATGTGTGTTTCTTGCAATCTAATCAATTGATTGCAGGATGGTCTTTTTTCGGGAATGAATGTTAATCAGGGACTAGCCTAGATAGGTCTATTTGGCTTTTGCTATTCCCCCACATCGCATTCATTACCCTATGTATTTTGTTATTTTTGTTAATTTGTCATTTTACAATATTCATTACTCCTTTACTCCTTTACTATGGAATCATTTTGATTGATCTCGATATATTGTATCTTGTATGTTTTTTACAGATGTGAAATAAATAAATGAATTTGAATTTGAATTTGAATATATTTAATATTTCTTTGAACACAGGAAGGGTACCCAGTCTTATGAAAATCGCAAAAGTAGTCCCTCTTTTTAAAAAAGGAGATAATCAGCTCGTCTCCAACTACCGTCCCATATCATTGCTCACCTCGTTATCAAAAATTCTTGAAAAACTTGTCCATACACGAACTAGTACGTTCTTTAAAAATTACAATATCTTTTCGGACTTTCAATTTGGTTTTCGCGAAAATCACAGCACCTCGCATGCAATTTTATCTTTCATTAACAAAATCACTACTTCCACTGACAAAGGTTGTCACACTGTCGGTATTTTCCTGGACTTCTCCAAGGCCTTCGACACCATTAACCACGAAATTCTTTTGTATAAACTATCTCATTACGGTATTAGGGGGAAGGCCTTGGAGTGGTTCAAGAGCTACCTTACAGATAGGACTCAGTTTGTATCAATAAACAATCACAATTCATCCAACCTTCCAATTACATGCGGGGTACCACAGGGTAGCTTACTCGGCCCTCTTCTTTTTATCACTTACATTAATGACATCCACAAAACTTCAAATTTACTTTCATTCATACTCTTTGCTGATGATTCCAACATTTTCTTTTCTCATGATAACATAAACCAACTTATTAGGATTGTTAACTCTGAACTCATGCATGTGACTGAATGGATCAAGGCAAATAAACTCTCACTTAACTTACAAAAGACCAATTACATGCTATTTAGTAATAGAATAAATAGTTTGCCCGACAATCTCATTTTTGATAACACTGTCCTTGAAAATGTTTCTGAAACAAAATTCTTGGGTGTACTTATTGATAATAAATTATCATGGAAACCACACATCGACAATATATGCAAAACAATTTCAAGAAATATTGGAATTATCAACAAGCTCAAATTTTTTCTTCCATCTCGTACACTACTTACACTATATCACACCTTAATATTACCATACATTAATTACGGTATTTTGGCATGGGGTTGTGCAATCCAAACACAATTACATAGGATACTTTTGTTACAGAAAAAAGCACTTAGGATAATATTTCATACACATTTCAGATGTCACACAGATAAATTATTTTTTGAAAATAAAATCCTTAAAGTTAATGATATATATTTGTTCCAACTCGGCCAATTTATGTACAAACTAAATAAAGATGATCTCCCCGCAATTTTTTCAATTATGTTCTGCAAAAACTCCTCTGTACACGATTATCCTACAAGACAACGAAACTCCTATCACCTACCTCCAACCCGAACTTTACTTGCAAAAAATTCTTTTGTCTTTTCTGGTCCCGTATATTGGAATTCCTTGCCCAACGCCTTTAAGGAATCCCCAAGCATCACAGTTTTTAAACATAACCTTAAAAAGATGCTTATTAGCCAATACTTTACACAAACAAGTCAATCTACCATATAACCAAAACTATATACAACAAAAACTTTTTTTTTAAACCTCCCAGGATACAACTTGCCTGCCGACCTTTTCCCGCACCTGCCATGCTCCTCTTTGCACCTCCAATTTTACCTGCACCCCCCCCCCCCCTCTCTCCCTACATTTGCTTCTCAGTTCCTCCCTCATTATCACAATTATTGTAACCATACTGTTATTATTTTTTTATTATTATTATTACTATTATCACTTATTCTAATTTGTGTTACTCTTTCGTTGTTACCTTTGATATTTTGTATAGCCTCCTTTTCCCTCCTTTTAAACTGTCTCCCGTCTCTCCTTTATATTATAATTTTGTAATATACGTACTGAAACTAAGTTACGGGGGCTTGCCTCTCATACAAGCTTTGCTTTTCTTGGCAAGCCCCTCCGTTCTGTTTTATATAGTCATTATAGTCAAAGTTACTTTAGTTCGCATTAGTTCTCATTGTTTATACCTTACTCCGATTGATGTTGTACTTCAAATTTGACTATGTATTGTTTGATTTTGTTGTGCTTTGTGAACGGAAAATGAATAAATCTAAATCTAAATCTAAATCTAAATCTTTTTCATTTTCAGGTTTCGATGGACCTGAATATCAAAATTCATTAGATCAATTTTGAAAAATGACCTTATCCTAATATCTCTTGAAAAATATTTTCCCCGAATAATTACTCTGATTGATTGATGAAAATACTGTCAAGACATATTTTCTTGAAGAATTGATTCTAATCAACCCCAAAGGATCTACATCAGGGACCCGTCTTACAAAGAGTTACGATTGATCCGATCAATCGTAACTCTATGATTTTTCATCAGTGTCATAATTTTTTCTCCAGGATATTTGCACAATGTCTTTTGTAAACAAGAAGAAGCACAGTGAATTTTCAAGAAAACGATGAATGCCTGAAATTACAAAATATTTTGAACAAACATGCATAATAGATGTTGACGCTGCCGGCCGTCCATATAGTTGTGATTGATCGGATTAATCGCAACTCTTTGTAAGACGGGGCCCAGGTTCACACAAGTCTTGCTTTCCAGCGCATATATACCTCCACTTATTGCAGGGGCGGCGGAGCGAAGTTGAAATTGGGGGGGGGGGGGCACAGGGAAAAAAGAGCACCTTCAGAGTCTTTCGGAAACTTTAAATAAAGTGACGTAATGAGCCAAAAATTTTGAGAGGGCTTGATATGTCGTATCACATAAAATTGAAAATGCGGGAGAGCGAAGCGAGCGAGCAAAATTTTTGAGATTTTTATAACGAAAATCCAATTTTGTGAAAGAATTTGACATAATATTCTAAAAATTATAATATCATATTTCATGTATTTCACCCCTCTCTCTTTCCTTTTCTCTTTTTGTTTGTCTTGGTCGTAAAAATTGCGGGCAAGATCCCAAGTCCCCCATCTGTACGCCACTGCTTATCTACCCCACTCACATAACTCATGAAACTTAAAGGCAAGTAGGATTATTCCAACAAGTTTATTTCCTTCATAAGAAGTGATATAATAACAATTAGAATATTGTTTTCTTGTTTCAAATGGGCACTCGTTAACACAAAAACGAGTACTTTTCATGTAAAATTAGGGGCACAGAACACGTTCGTAAGGGGTATTTTTCTTGGGTAAAAAGGGGCATTGATACGAGAAAAGGCACTTCCTACCTCCATGATAATATTAGGTACAGGGGCACTTGCTAACTGCATAAAACGGGTCCTTCTCAGGTTTGAAAGGGGCACAGAACACGTTTGTGAGGGGCACTTTTCTTGGGTAAAAAAGGGCACTGATTCGAGAAAGGGCACTTAAAAGAAGGCAAGGGGGCACTTGGTCACACATAAAACTGGTCCTTCTCAGGTGAAAAGGGACACAGAACACGTTTATTAGGGGCATTTTTGGGTAAAACTTTGCACTGATACTAGAAATGGCACTTAATTGCTAACACATAAAACGGGTCCTCCTCAGGTAAATGGGGCACAGTACACGTTCGAAAGGGGGTATTTTTCTTGCGTAAAAGAGGGCACTTTTTCAGTGCATCAAAAAGTGGTGGCACTGTGCCCCCAGGATCGCCGCCCCTGACTTATTGTCATTTTCATCTTTAATCCATTATTCTTGTATTGTCTGATTTACAATGTTAAATTTTGATAATTCATAGATTTTTATTTTATAGATTTTGACATAACATTTTTGGAAAATAATAGGCCTATATTTTTCCTTTATCCCTTTCTTTTTCTCTTTTTTTTTCTTGGTCGTAATGTCCGATGTCCTAACAGTCATTTCTAAGCTTTATTCTTACAAAACAACATAAAAAGTGTAATAATCTCATAAGCCCTATTTAAATAGTGCGAACGCGAAGCGCGAGCTGATTTTTTTTTTATTTCTTGTATTTTATCCTGAAATTTGAATATTTTGGGCAATGTTTGTGAACGTGAACAAGATGCGTATATAATTAGATAATTACTGCGAGCGCGAGCAGAAATTTTTAATATGGGTTCTGGCTTGATCGAAAAGGCACCTGTTAAGATAATTTTGCAGTTAGCCATTAAGACGATACATATTTTAACTATTAAATAATGCGAATGCGAAACGCGAGCTGAATTTTTTTTTGACATTCCGACCTTAAAAATTGACATCCTAAGCACTTTTTGTAATCATTAGCGGTATAGGTATGAAACCAAACAATTGATGCGAGCGCGAGCGGAAAAAATTAAAATTTCAGACCTAAAAATGAGACACTCTAATCATGTTTTGTAAATCATAAAAGAGGATGGGTAATTTGGTATCTTCCTACATTAATGATGCGAGCGCAAAGCGCGAGCAGAAAATTTGTGATATTCTGATCTGAAACTGGATAATTTAGCACGTTTTGAATAAAGATGAAGCTGCGTATCTCAATAAACATTTTGTGCGCGTATTTTAGAGTTAGACAGAATCTGGGCATTCTGAATACAATTCATTTTTTATCACGGAAATCAATAATGCGAGCGCGAAGCGCGAGCGGAAAAATATTTGATATTCCGATATGAAAAGGGTGAATTTAAGCACTATCTAGAGCACTGTGTAGGAAAATTGTGAAGTGGATGTCAATGCGAGCGCAAATCGCGACACGAAATTTTTGATAAACTGTCATAAAAGGGGGATTTTAAGTAGTTTGTTATAGAATTTGTCAAATCAAATAATGCGAGCGCACTTCATTATATTCACACCATAAAACGGACATTAAAAAGAGCACATCAATTTGTAAAGCAAACAAAATAATGAAAGCTCGATGTCTGAACTGAACTATGCTTTGCATATTGACTTCAAAACTTGATATTAAGTTAAGCTACATATCAGCCTATTGAGCAAAATATGTATCTCATCGAACAGGCTATGCGAGCGCGAAGCGCGAGCGAAAATTTAATATAATGACATGCCTATTTTTAATCATTTTCCAAGTCTTCCCCTGCCATTTTATTCACTCGTCTCCCTCCTCTCTATTTTCCTCTTTTCTTTCCCCTTTTTTTTCTTTCCCCCTTTTTAATTTTTTTGCTCCGCCAATAAGGGGGGGGGGGCGGGCCCCTCCCCCCTGGATCCGCCTATGTTATTAAGTTAATTTTTTCTTGTCCCTTTACTTTGTTTTCCAATTTAGTTTTGACTAATTCCATTCTACCATCGTTTCCTGCTATTGTTTAACACTTTTTCATATTTTAATTTATTTCCCATCATGCTATTGCATTACATAGGCCTATTTCGGAATGATTTGTTCTTTCTCAAATGTTCTTCTTAATTTCGTTCCTTTTCCCACTTTCCTTCCTTTTCCATAAAAAAAATCTTCGTTTTCTTTTTACTTTTCCCTTTCCTCCTTTCCTTTTCCCCTTTCCTTCCCCTTTCTTTCTCCCCCCCCCCTTTCTCCTTTTCCCGTTTTTTTATTTTCCCGGTGAAATCCGCCAGGGGGCAGCTTGCCCCCCTGCCCCCCGCCTGTTACGCCACTGTGTTTTAGTCGTGTATATTTTTTATGTGAAGGTATATTTAAACTCTTTTATAAGCTAGTGCCAATTACATAGTCCTATGAACGACTTTTAGTGCAGATTTTCACTATAATGAAGGTGCCTTCTGCCCCGAGAAATTTGACAAGCAAAAAAAAGGGGGGTTCCTACAAAATGTCGTTTATTTTCATTATATTTCTGCCATTTGCTACCAGATTTCCAGGGGGTGCTGCCTATGCATGGAATACACATGCAGCACGTACCCCAATGAAAATTCCTGCTTTCCAGGACCATTGACAATTACGAACTTTCTCCTTTTACCTTTCCCCCCAAAACAGACACGGCTCCGGGAATTTTCTGAAGGTGTGAATTTTGTTCCGTATTTTGACAAGCCAAAAATGGTCATCACTAAAAGTAAAGGCGCCCGTAAAGGCGTTTGGTTTTCAGAAATAATTGACAAGCAAAAAAAAAAAAAGGGGGGGGGAGTCACCGTTAAAAACAGAAAGGCGTTTGTCCTCCAGAAAAAAAATAGACAAGTATATAAAAAAATCATCACTCAAAAAAAGAAGCACAGTGGTCTTCGGAGAGATAATCAAGTAACAAAAAAAAATCATTAAAAAATGAAGGGCGTTTTATTTTAGCCCCCCCCCCCCCACAAAAAAATGACTAGCCCCCCATAAATAAGAAGAAAAAATTCATCTCGCATTTTTGTACGGGGTACTTGTGCCCGCCCCTTCTATCCTCTGGAACCGTGCAAAAAATAAATTAAAAATCTGCCCCCCCCCCACAAAGCTCTTTCTAGCTCCTAAAAATAGACTGCTATCTTCAGTATACCCAGCTGAAACTGAAAGATCGCGAATTCATTCACGTCAGTCGAAGAAACAACCTACAAAATAATGGATTTACTGGGAAGTATTCTGAATTCCATGGAGAAACCTCCTTCAGTAGGAGAGAAAGAAAAGAAGTTAGCTCAAGGTGAGAGTAATTTATTTGTAGTTTTCCTCCCTGACGTACGTGAATTGTTTACAACTTGGACTCTGTCTTGGACTTGGAGCCCCATGAAGCAGGAATCTACCGCAATTCCAGTCATTTCCGACCCAGTGCCTCCGGCTGTTGAGAGATAACGAGTCCGATGCTCAGGCTTAGCGCTCAGTCAGTGCCTGCTTCTGTCCGATATTTGGACGGCGCGGGCACGGACATGGTGATGGCCGGGATTTTCTAATTGATTGTCAGTCTCTGTCCCTGACTTCCTGAATTTATTATTAGACATCTGCCGACATCAGTGTTCAAGCTAAAACTCATGACAGATATCAATAAATTTATAAAAATTATAAAAAAAATTAAAATGAAAAAAACAATGCCCATCCACCATTTTATTAATATTATCCACCTGACCCAGTGGGTGATTTAGTTCGGTGTTGATGTTGGTGTTGAGAGCGTAAAAAGGCTACTGAACCGAGCTCCAGAGGAATGATACCGATTGCGTTATCGATAGCACATCCACATGACGTCACGCCTTTGCGCTGCGCAACTAAATCATCTCAACTTCACGTGAGAAGTCTCGATGACGAAAATGAAATCAGAGAGAAATGCATTAAATTCTCATCGTACAGAATACCAATGCTTTAATTACTTCAAGAATTCGAAAGGGAGAACATTATTCTTCATCAAAATATATAAAGCTCAAATGATTTGTATAGTCACGTATTGTATTACCGGACACTATTATGATTCCGGACGCGCATATTACTGCGTTCTAAAACAAATTCGTACCGTAAAACTTCCGCAATTCAATTTTACAGAGCAATACATAGAACAAGATTGCAAACACAAGGCGAAAAATCCAGTTTTTACCTAGGCCCTAATTATCTCTAAAAATGACAGAAAATGCTTAAAATATCATATAACATAGTTTTGTATTAACAATTGATATATTTTCTAACGGAAATATGGGCCTGATTTGCCGAATTTCAATCTCGTCCACTCCTTCGATCGAATGATGAGGTGTGGTGTATTGTGGGTGATCGTCGATGGCTAGTTCTCAAGGTACCCGTGCGCGAGGTTTACCGTGAGTAGAGCCGTCGATCGGCAGCACATCGATTAACTTGATGAGCGTCACGATACGAACGCGAGCATATTATTATTGGAAAGTGCCATGGAACATGCAGCTAACAAGACAAAATAAAATAAGTTATCAAACACGAATTTATTACCAACATCTGCTCAGATTCGATATAAAAAAAGCAAATAATACTTAGAATTTACTCATGATATGATATAAGAAGAAAAAAATCACACAAATTTGCTCTTACATCATTATAATCAAGGATATATTTACCCGTCCGGCGCGCGTCTGGAATCATGATGTAATTTGTCGCGCACGAAAATAATTGTTTTTCGTGGAGGGGTATGCGGCAAGTGCGATGCAAAGAAAATGGTTGGTAAATATAAAATAATTTTATCATATTCATAATTTTCATAATATTTGGAATAGCAAGTGTGAATTTTTCTTGATTGTATTTCCTCTAGTTGTCATTTTTAAAGCACTGAAATATAGGTGTCCGGCAATAGGATACACTGCCATACTCATGGCTTGTAAAAGCTAATTTTACGGGGATGTTTCATCGTGTTCACCAAACTTGAAATCATGATTCATGATTGTTGCATCATGTAAGAATACATTTGGAAAATTAATTATGGAGTTGATTGTATTGTTGTAGTCCTACCCTATTCTATTCCTGTCTTGATTTAGAGAGGAAAAAGCAGATGGAGAAGATGAAGCAAGAGGACAGGAAGCGGAAGAACGAATTCAGAGCAAAAGTGGAGAAAGAAGTGGACGCGTTTCTGAATGACAGCACGAGGACCAGGCTCAAGTATCCACCCATGGATAAGGTCTATCGCAGCATAATGTAAGCATATTAGAAACAATGCAATAATGATTGATTTACTTTGACTGTGTTCATGTTAATAAGAATTTATTGTAAGATTAATAAAGATTTCTTCTATAATATGTTATCCTATATGTTCCAAATTGTATGTCTGGACAATCTTGACAAATTTTATTTCTTCTGTTCATTGGGTGATTTCAAGTTCAGTGTTGCCCTTTTGGTGTTGGTGTTAGGTCAATTTTTACATGAGTATAACACCAAACATAGAATGAAGATGCTCCTGAAAAGTCACTCACTGATTGTTGAGATGTGAATAATGTGATCTGGATCAGTTTTAAAAACTCTGAATAAGTTTTGGAGCTAGGGGAAGCAATCCAATTTCACTAACACCAACACCAACGCCAACACCGGACTTGAAAATGAAATCACCCATTGGGTTTGTGAATTATTATGTAAATGTTTGTATTTTGATTATAAATGTACACTGTTCCTTTATTAGATATTGAAAAACAGTGATACAAAATCAAATTGTTATCAAATTGCCACACAAGGACCCAGTATCTTGAAAGCATGATCAGTAAATTTCAGAAAAATATTTTATGTCAACTTATTCTTCAAAAGGATGCCTACAATCTTTTAATTGTGACAGTCTTCTTTAACAGGGCCCCTTACAGGAATAATGCATTTTCAGTATGGTAACTTGATTGCATTTGAAAAATGCATTTGAAAATTAGTATGAAATGCCAACATGATCTAAATTGTTAATTCTTAATGTGAACAGTACATGTAGATATGCAGTACCTTGGCAAATTAAATAAATGTATGATCAACATTTTTGCTCAAGATATGTAACCTTCTGGAATCATTGCATCATCCATTTTTTTTTCTTGTCTTGTAGACATGATGTTGCTGAAGTAGCTGGTATGACTTCCTTCTCTTTCGGTGAGGCTGAGGTAGATCGCTATATCATGTTGTTCAAAAAGGTATGTAATACAGTTTTTTTTTTCGGAATATGTAATGATAATGATATAAAGCATGAGAAATCATCAACAAACATATTTTTTCAACTGCACTATTTATTTACATGGATAGATAGGAGTGCTTCATTTCTTACATTCCGAACTTATTACTTTTGAATATAGGAAAAATATAATTTTATGATAATTAAAATGAAAAAGAAAGAAGATACGATGAAACTCCAGTGTTTGTAGCAAATATCTTTAAAGGGAAGTCCTCCCAAACCTTTCATTAGTTTTGATAAAAGGAAAATGTGTAAATCATACAAATATGGGGGATGTGAGAGTTCAGCCTTTTAGCTGATTTCATTTATTTTTTAATTCTGATTTTCAGCTTTCATTTCAGCGTATGTTAGCGTTCCCCTGTACAATAATTATGGGAGACCTTTCATGCTCAGTTTTTAAAGCTCTTTTTTTATTTATGAATACTCACACTCCCGGGTCCCATTTCATAAAACTTGTTATGATAACAAATTTACAATAACAGTTATATGCTACTGAAATCCTTTAATCTGATTGGCTGATAGTGAATTTGTTATAGAAATCATGTATTTGTTATTATGATAAGTCTTTATGAAACGGAACCCTGATTTATTATTAATGAAGGTTCAGTGAACATCAAATTGAAGGATACCAGTAGTAGTGTTCTGTTCTTTAATGTTTTATTCCTGTTTTTATTGAAACCAACTTGACATCATGGTAGACTTCCCCTATTGAAAAAGGGATGATAATGTAAATACATACATGTCTAAATTCATAACCATTCTCCTGCATAATGGAACATGGTCTTCCAAGAAGCCATTATAGTTTGTAATTCCCAGGGTTCAAATTAAGAATTCAAAGGGGTAAGGCCATCTTTTAATAGGGCTCTTAAAGGAAAGCAAAGGCGGTGCTCACTTAGGGGGCATGCAAGGCCATTAAAAGAGGCATCAGTAGTAAAATAGACTTTTCAATGGGACACATGCACTGGATTACCGCAGGACACCAAGACCACAGGCAAAAATACTTGGAAGGGCATCAAGGCCATTTGTGAGGGCATCAGAGGCCATGGCCTGGGTGGCCATGGGTTAATTTGAGCACTGAATTCCTTTGATGCAAATACTTCCTTACTTCAGGAAATCCCACCTACTGATGAGGAACTTGATGCATACAGAAGAGGAGAAAAATGGGACCCGGAGGAGGCCAGGTTCCTAGCAAAGAAAGTGGTAGGTTTTTTTTAAATTTCATTGGAACTTTATGTTCCTTTATTGTAGATTATTTTCACTCATAAAAATGTTTACATTGAAAATTTTGGAAAATGATTACTTTGGAGAAATGTTGGATAATGAAATTAATGGTGGTCTTAAATTTTGATTTAGAGTGATGATAATGAGGAGAAAGTGTCAAGTTGGTGATGACGATGATGATGTTGATGGTGTTGTTGGTGGTGACGATAATGGTTGTGGATGATGTTGATTATGGTGACGGTAATTGTGATCATGATGTTGATGGCGGTGATGATGATGACAATTACGATGATAATTATGATAATGATGACGATGATGATGGTGACGATGATGATGGTGACGATGATGATGATGGTGATGATGATGACAATTATGATGACGATAATTATGATGGGGATGATGGTGATGATGATGATAATGACAATTACAATGATGATGGTGATGATGATGATGATGCGGAATGATTGCAAAGTTGATTGGATCATTGAGGAGGAGGAGAAGGATAATATTGGTCATGATGATAATGATCATCATGAATGATGACCATGAACATAGTATTGTATTTAGTCAAAGTGATGATACTGCTCATGATTACGGTGGTGGGCACTGTAAATATCAAATTATGCAATGAAATTTCATTTGTTTATCCCATCTTGTGTAACCCCCTCCCATCTTGTGTAACCCTCCCCAGGCAGAGGAAGCGGAGAAGGCAAGGCTATTGGAAGAAGCGAGAGTACCAGCCAAGGTCGTACCCAATTCAGATTACAAGGCCAAGTACAAAGATCTCATAGGCGAGGAGAGTGCCAAAGATGCCGCTCGCCATCTCACGCCGAACAAGCAGTTTGGTTTCGGTGAGTCGTCTTCCTCAATATTTTGATGCATTGAGCAGAGCTCGAATTAACCCAAGGCCATGGCCTCCGATGCTTTCAGAATGGTCTTGATGACCTGTGGTACTCCAGTGCACGTGTCCCATTGAAAAAAGTACATTTTGCTACTGATGCCTTTTCTTTAATGGCCTTGGATACCCATAAAGTGAGCTCCGGCTTTCGCTTTTGTTAAGAGCCCTATTTGAAAATTGCCTTGCCCTTTTGAATTCTCAATTTGAGCCCAGACAGGTTTGTATCAACTCCGCCTACGAGTTGGTTGGTCTACTTATTAAAACGAAATGCTTGACTTGCAATGCTGCAAAGTGATAGCGGAGCTCATTGCTTACCGATGTCATAGGTTCAGACAGAATTATTGTAGTTTGCCTACTGTATGCAGACTTTGTGTGTTTGTGTGTATATCAAAGAAAAAGGCAAAAACCAAACCAGCTTATCCAATTTGAGTTGTCATAGAGTTGGCAAAATGTGCGCAAAAGTCAGCAAAACAAATGTACAGTTAAGTTCTTGCTATATACATGTATCATGTATGTGGAAGAGCCGTGGTGTAGTGGTTCTGACTCTCGCCTTGTAAACAAGAGGGTCGTGTGTTTGAATCCCACCGCGGTTTAGCGTCCTTTGGCAAGGCGTTAATCCACACTTTGCCGCTCTCGACCCAGGTGCTAAATGGGTACCCGGTAGGATGCGAAAGATATTGTATGTTTGAATTTG
Organism: Lytechinus pictus; assembly: GCF_037042905.1. Taxonomy (NCBI): domain Eukaryota; kingdom Metazoa; phylum Echinodermata; class Echinoidea; order Temnopleuroida; family Toxopneustidae; genus Lytechinus; species Lytechinus pictus. Next base: position 19,011,597 of record NC_087258.1, read on the forward strand.
CCAGCGCCATTATGAGGCTGGGATGAATGCAAGGAATGCTCCCCAGGGAGTGGAAATTGTGCACTTTTCGTGCGGGATTGAAATGAATCCAATGACCGGGGTAATAATATACTGTAACACGCTTTGAGCCATTCTGGGAAAAGCGCTATATAAAAATTGGCTATTATTATTATTATCAAAATTGAATATGAAAGCTATCTGCTCTTGGGTTTGGAAAGATTTCCTGAGCTTTAAATCAACCATTAATATAGGGAAAATCACAGTGTGGAGCCTCTGTCATGCATATAATGCAATTTTTCATTAGACCTATACCACATTTATTCTCTGTTTGCAGTTCCAAGTGGTAGTGAACGAGATAAACTTCCAGTTCGTTACATGCGATATCATGCACATGTATGTATAAGGTAATTTTTCATGAGACACTGTATCATTTATTCTCTCTCTGTAGTTCCGAGTGATAATAAACGGGATAAGCGTTCTGTAGAGGAGACGTTGGACGCGATACGAGCGAAGAAACAGAAGAAATCCGAGAGCGGGATCCACCAAGTCCCAGGGCAGACCGATGCCGAGACCAGCAGTACATCAAAACAAGAAGACACCCACCAAGTGGAAAGTTCTAGCCCGAGAGAAGGAGAAACAAGCAGTACGTCCAACGCTGAAGATCCTTGATGATTGGTGCCAAAGGCCCGTATTCTGAAGTCAGGTTTAGCTTAAATTCAGATTTAAACTTGTGGTTTAAAGGACAAGTCCACCCCAACAAAAAGTTGATTTGAATAAAAAAGAAAAATCCAACAAGCATAACACTGAAAATTTCATCAAAATCGGATGTAAAATAAGAAAGTTTTAAAGTTTTGCATAATTTCACAAAACAGTTATATGCTCATCCTGGTAAGGATGCAAATGAGGAGACTGATGACGTCATCCACTCACCATTTCTTTTGTATTTTATTACATGAAATAGGGAATATTCTATTTTTCGCCTCATTGTCAAGTGAAACAACGATTAATTCCTCCCTGAACATGTGGAATGAGTATTGATTAATAGTATATGATTCAGTCAAGTTGGTCCTTATTGTCAAATATATAAAAAATGAAATATTGTACAATTCAAACAATAAAAAAACAAAATAAATAGTGAGGGACATCATCGACTGTCTCATTTGAGTTGTACATATCACTGTTTTGTGAAAAATAAGCAAAACTTTAAGAATGTCATTACTTTCTAATTTTACATCCGATTTTGATGAAATTTTCAGCATTGTGCAAGTTTGATTTTTCCCTATTTATTCAAATCAACATTTTGCTGAGGTGGACTTGACCTTTAAGTATGGATAGCCAATTGCTACATAAATCACTAACAGTACAGACATCATATTTCAGCTCATTTGGCTCTCAAATCATTCTTATTTGTCGAGGAAGTGTGAATAGATGATTGCCTTCACCATCGATGAATCAGGAAAGAGCACAGTAAACATAAACATACAATGTAATGAAAATTTTGACTCTTTTGGCTTCCCATAATTTTAGCACAGAGTTAGACCGTGGTCTAAGTTAAACCTGACTTCAGAATACAGGCCAAAGTGTTTAGATATTTATTGTTTACGATTATGCTCAGAGTAATTTTCCCGGCACAAGGGCAGGGTGCCCTTCAGAATCACTCTGTCGGACAGTGTTGTTGAGTGTTGAGATTTGACACGATTGTTTTCATCAGGATCCGTCGTCTGTCGTTGTTTTGATGAACCAAACTTTTCCCCTGCAATAGGATTTCTTTGCACAAATTTCATCTGCGGCTTAATGCAGAGGGTTTCCATCCCAGCTTTCCTGATCCTTCATTGTTTTTTCTCTGCAGAAATTGATTGATTTATAGTAAGGGAGAAGATGCTGAGTGATGATTATTCCCACTGAAAGCCGCAGCAAAACGAGGCACAGATTTTTTTAAAGACCCCGATTGGAGAGCATCAAGCCTTACTTTATAGGCTTCATATCTCAGTTCGTCCTCTAATGTGCACATTTTCTATGGGAACAAGTTTTGCTCCAAAAAAAAATTGGGGGGGGGGGGAATCGTGATCTGGGGGTTCTGACTCGTCTTTCAAACAGGGTCGTGGGTTTGAATCCCAGCCATGGTGTGTTTTCCTTTTCCTCTTTCTAGGTGAGGTGAATGGGTACGTGGAAGGATTAGTTCCTTTATTGCAATGTGAGTTGTGAGCGAAAGCAGAGATAATAATAGTTGCATTTTCTATTCGCTAGAAAAAGTGCCATATAAATTATTATCATTACCATGATTATCATTGTTGATATAAATATTGTTTTTGCCACACAAAAATTGTCATATTTTTAGGATTAGTAAGTTCCTATCTGTACCTCGCAGTACAATCTTGTCATTTTGTAATCATGTTATCTAGAATTAAACAATCTTATATAAGACGTGTAAGAAATAAGTAATTACTTTGCACAGCTTTTATAGAACACAATGTCTGAATCTCTCTCTGAATATTATACAAATAATACATGTCAGCAAAGGCATTAGAATGAATTTCACCCCCGAGGTACCTTTGGAACAGTTCTAACATGCCCGAGGTGCAGCTGAGGGTAATAGACTTTGACCAAGACTCCAAATGTAAGGAGTTACTTATACTGTACTAATGCCTTTGCAAAAATTATGTGTATTGTTTTGTTTTATAAGATAGCAATGTGATTATGTGAATCATTGTTCTTTGGTAAATCATTCTCATCTCAAATCGTAAATGAATACAGAAAATCATTTGATTGGGTGAACTCAATTCAGGCTGCTGCTTTCAAGTGTGTGGTCAAGCACGAACAGTTTTCGTTTGTTTCGTGTGATAGAGTAGCTGTTAGTGTATCTATCGATATAAACAAACGTCTTGTTCATATTTAGCAACATAATTTTGACAGCTTTTTGAAAATGATGTATCATTTTTTATGCACTGTATAATGTGTGATAAGTGATAAAAAGCATGATAAATTATCCATCAGTTAAAAATTCTAAAGATTACATCTTACCTACTACTCATTTAATTTGCTACATCTTCTGGTCTTGGTAATTTTTTAAAGCTTGACGTTATGAAAACAAATTTACTTTCAGATTGAACTTTCCTGTAAGTGTATCCATGCAGTTTTGGGTTGATCATATATGAGAAAAAGAGTATACATATAGACTTATAACCTATTTGCTTTTAAAATTCATTTTAGAATTTACAAATATATAATGATTGAGTTTAGCTTCCGCTGTTGTTAGTGGAGTGTTAATATCATATCATGTACTTTGATATATAAGTATACATGTACCATTTCGCTCCATGCCCTTTAATTTTTGTCTCGCCTGCATAGCATAGCAAGACTATTGGCGCCGCTTTTCTGACAGCGGCGGTTGAGGTTAAGTTTTTGAAATGTTATCATAACTTAGAAAGTATATGGACCTAGTTCATGAAACTTGGACATAAGGTTATTCAAGTATTACTAAACATCCTACCTGAGGTTTAGATCACATGACCAAGGTCAATGAAGTTTGGCCACGTTGGGGGTATTTGTTGAAATGCCATGGTAACTTTCAAAGTTTATGGATCTAGTTCATGACATGTGGAGGTAAGAGTAGTCAGGTCAGGGTAATGTGGTCACTGATCATCTTGCTCAAGTCTTTGGTCACATGATCAAGGTCGAATGTCATATAGCGTCAATGAATGAAGTATTTCATTATCATATGAATGGTGTTGATTTTTGCCCAGAGCCCCCATGTAATTTTTTCCCTCAAAACATTATATATATTCCTCACTTGTGGCTCTCATTGTAAGGACAGGGATAAATATCAGTTAGTGATATTTGTAGTTTAAGCTTGACACACTTGCTGTTTCACAGACTGAAATGTAATATTTTCTTTTGTATTCTATTTTAATGCCACATTTGAAATAGAGATTAATTATTTGACCTCAAGTTCTCAGTTTCTATGTCATGCAATGGCCTGTGGAGTGCAGAATAAAAATGCTCTTATAAGGCAGAAGAATTTATGTGAATGTATTTGAATTTTTGGTATTGATTACTCGGATGTGAAGTTTGTCAGGAGAGGAAGTGACAAGTATACCGTGTTGGTGCAATAATACTTGTATCTGAAAAAGCGACTAATAAATTTTGAGGGCCTTGTTGCATTATAGTTATTTTGCCTGTCCCGTAACTACGATGGTAACTTATACGCAATGAAATCTAGCAGAATGAAAATAATATGGCAGCCATAACAAAAAGTGCCATCTATCCCAGGGTTCCCAGCTTTTCAAGAAAACAAACTTCCCTGATTTTTCCCTGATGAAGTTCCCTGATAATTTTTTTAACCCATTCCCAGTTTTGCATGTTTTCTTAGTTGTTGCAGTGAATTACATGTATTTTCAGTAAAAAAAACAGTAATGTAAAAATATTTAGTACCACCATAACCAGTCATTCAATGGATGTTGTTTTGATATGCAACAAAATATAACAGTCTGACTGACTAAAGTGCTTTTGACTTTTGGGCTGATCAAAATTCCCTGATTTTTCTCTCAGAGGCATTTTTCCCTTATTTGAGGTATTTTTGATCAAATTCCCTGATTTTTCCCTGACTGGAAAAAAGTAAAATAATTTTCCCTGATTTCCCCGATGGGCTGGGAACCCTGTATCCCCACACCAATTTCACCCTTAAACAAATATTTGGGTTCACCAATTAGTTAGTCCCTGAAAAGGGCTGTTGAGATTGTGGAAGTTGATGAGAAATGGAAATGAAAGGAAAGAGATTGGGTGAGATTTGAAAGAGAAGGTGGAAAATGACAACTTGGTGAGGGTCATTACAAGAACAGTAACTCAGGGGGTGTTTTACAAAGTAAGTCATGCTTAAACCCAAACGCACACATCTAAAACGTAATGTCATTGATTGATAGGCAGTAATGCGGGTCCAATGACCATGGCCAACAAATGCAGTGATGTGTGTTACATCATTTGCAACTGGAAATCCAAGAGTAATTTCTGGTCAGACTTAATCTTTGTGAAACACTCCCCTTATGAGATACGACGGCTTGAAGCGAGCGAGGAGTACATGAGATGAGGATGCTCAACGTTCTAGAAGCTCAAATATCAGGAGTTTCAAAGATAATCGGGGGGAGGGGTGTTTCACAATGATTTAAGTATGACTTACAAGTCGCATGATATGAAACACAATCTTATGGGGGGGGGTGTTTCACAAAGATTTAAGTATGACTTACAATTCGCATGATATGAAACACACAACCTTATTGATCAACGTGCAGTAGTGCGCATCCTCTTGGCATGATCTCGGTCATACCTTTTATATCGCAGGCAACTAGGCTTGTAAGTGCCAATCTAATTCATTCTTAAATCTTTGTGAAACACCCTCCTGGTATCCTATCAATTAAAAAGTTTTGTACTACTGGGCCTTCATCAAACAAAATAGAAAGTTAACATCCAGTAAATATTGGGAAACAGAAATTATCGAACTGATACCTATGGTAAATACGGTAATCATGTTAAAAATGGGAACATGTAAAAATCAAATACTGATTTCTTTCAGAGATGTAAATAAAAAATAAAAAAACAAGCCAAGGTGTTTCAAAAGAAAAAAGAAAACAACATAACAAACCTTTGGATTTTTTTCATATAATTATATTTAGTTTAGACTGTACAATAATATTCTACTATGTACAAAAGCAACATTTCATTCTTGCAAAGATAGCTTTCACTTCCGGCATGATAGAAATAAGTGCAAAATTTGTGTTACAGTATATTCGTCTCTATTTTCAACCATTAATGTTATATAAACATCAATCTAGAAGATTACCAAACTAATATCTAGTAACAAGTTTTAACAAATCATGTCGATATTATTTCATTAAGTACCAATTACTGTGGGTAATTCATTTATCTAAACATTGCAAGGAGGTCGATATAAAAGCAACAAAATTCACCAATATGAAAAGTAAGAAATACATAATACTCTAGATGTCAATAAAAGTACAACTGGGCCCAAAAGGGGTTGGACGTTTGAAATAGCGATTTTTATTGGTTTGATGTCAGCTTTGTTAACCATATGGGTATACAACACGAACCCTGATTGGCTGATACAATCAGACAATCAGTCTGCCTTAAACTTTCATTGGAAGTGGACCCTTACTGCTCTACTTTGATTTTATAATTTTAAAAACAAAAGTTAAGAGTGACTTTAAGAACAACTGGTGAACCTTTCTTACGCGCTAAACCATCGCCGATGAATATTTTGGTGTATACATTAATTGGTGATTATTTGTAAGAAAGGATCACCCGTCGTTCTTAAAGTTGCTCTTAACTTATGAACAGTTTTATGAAACAGCCCCCCAAGAAAAAGAGGGGGGGGGTGCATATTGACCACCACTGTGTGGAGTCTCTCACTGACTGGGTTATTAATAGCTAGTCTTGGGCCCGTATTCTGAAGTAAGATTAGACTTAGACCATGGTCTAACTCCGTTCCAAAATTATGGAAAGCCAAAAATTTCCTTATAAGTTTCCTCATATTGCATGTTTCTAATGATTACTGTGCTCTGCCAACTTGTGAATGGTGAAGCAAGCTCTCTTATTTATCCTTCACAAAGAGTCAAGAATGATTTGAGAGTCAAATGAGCTGACACTATGAACCTCTCCTGTTAAGAGATTTATTGCACTCTTGGCTATCCATAATTAAACCCCAGAGTTTAAATTAAGCTCGAGTTCAGAATAGAGTACATCGAAATATGTGTCACAATTGGCTATCCATAGTTTATCCACAACTTCAGACCAGAGTTTAAATTAAGCCCGAGTTCAGAATAGGGCAGATAGAGATTTGTGTCACAATTGGCTATCCATAGTTAAACTACAACTTCAGACCAGAGTTTCAATTAAGCCCGAGTTCAGAATAGGGCAGATAGAGATTTGTGTCACAAATGGCTATCCATAGTTAAACCACAACTTCAGACCAGAGTTTAAATTAAGCCCGAGTTCAGAATAGGGCAGATAGAGATTTGTGTCACAATTGGCTATCCATAGTTAAACTACAACTTCAGACCAGAGTTTGAATGAAACCTGAGTTCAGAATAGAGCACATATAGATTTGTGTCACAATTGGCTATCCATAGTTAAACCACAACTTTAAACCTCAGTTTAAATTAAACCCGACTTCAGAATAGGGCAGATAGAGATTTGTGTCACAATTGGCTATCCATAGTTAAACTACAACTTCAGACCAGAGTTTGAATGAAACCTGAGTTCAGAATAGAGCACATATAGATTTGTGTCACAATACGGGCCTTAATTAAAGGTTTATTTTCAATTGGTTTAACAATTCGTCCAATTACCAACTCGTCTACTATCATTTGGTCTAACATCAGTTTTTCCACTATCCACATGGTCTAATTCCCATTTGTCCATTCACCTTTTTGTCTAATAACCAGTTGGTCCAGTAGCCATTTGGTCTATATACCATTTGGTCTAACTGGACTTGGTGTTAATTGGGCGAAATAAATGAAATCAAAATGGATATTAGACCAACCGTTTAAGAGACGAAATGTTCATAGACGAACTGGTGTTCAGACGAAGTGATTATTGGACCAAATGGTCATTGGACCAAATGGTTGTTAGACGAAATGTTGATGGACGGAATGGTATTAGACTAAATTAAGGTAGACCATGTGATGAGTGGACGAGTTGGCAATAGACGAATTGGCGATTTACCGTCTTAAAATATACCTTTCGAGATACTACCATTAGTAAAACAGAGAATGAATTAGCCAATGATTTCATTTTTGCAGATAAACTCAAATGTTTTTTGAAAAGTAGCTATTTCGCCAACTCGGCAGTATAATTATTGCATCGAGTAGTGGATTAGTTGATCATTCAAGTGGGCCTACATTACAAGACTACACTGCTGAGAATGCATTATGGGTGATAAACCTGGACAGATATGAGTAGTAGTGGACTAGAGGTAATGCTATTAAAGCTGCTGGTTTGTATGCCCTTTAAAGTATACATGTATGAAAAAATATAATAAAAGTCCTTTCAAAACTGAAGTCGGTATAAAAAAAGGTCCTTGGGACTATGAAATTACACATCACTACAACAATTAATCATAATTAATCAATAAAGCGATACAATTTTTTTAAATATATATCACCTTTTTATCATATTAAGAATACTGATACATCATTTCTAATCTCATTGATGAATTTCCACTGCATAATACTCGTAGTGCTCTTATTTTCCTCACCACATTGTTTAAAATAAATAATTGTAAGAATCAAAAGGAACCAAAGGGCAAGATAATAAAAAAATATATAAATATAAAACAAGAAATAATATTTAAGATGTAGCACAATTCTCCATGCTAAGATTGAAAAAGTGACACTTTTAACACAAAAATACACTATTTTGAGGCATGAAGCCTATACCATAATGTGAAATAATTTTGAATACATCTATGACCAAAATAAAAGAGACAGGACTAGACTTGTTTGGTTATAATGTGTATTACGTTTTCGTGGCTTTTCTCATTGCCTGGTATATCGTTGCCGGAATTGAGGTTTTAATTCTGTAAATAAATCAACTTTCATTTGAAAAGGGATGAAATATTATAATTTCAAGAACTTGAAGAAGAACTCTATATATTTTCATTATCATTTTCAGTCAAGCTCTGCAGCTGCAATATCGGTGAAAAGAAAGTGCAGCAACAAAGCATTGGGGCTAAATGGGAAATTCTCTAGAAAACTGTATTAAGTGCTTTGAGGCACTGCACTGATGATACGGTATGCCATATATTCAGGATATAAGTAAAAATACAAAAAATGAGAAAAGAATGCACAAAGTTGTACTTGAGAAAACCAATAATTCATTTTGAGTGCGAGTGGGGCAGGGGCGGGGTTGAGAGCACGGAGTTCAGGGGATCGTTTCATCAATATTGAGCACTTTCAGAAGCGTACGAGGACATAGACGACTGGTAAGAGATGACATCATTTTTTGGACTGCCATATGCCTCAGGTCCTCGCACTCGTCGACTATCAGAATCGAGAACCTCGCCACATCCATTCTGCGGTTGTCCTAAATCATAGTCGACATGCACGTGAGTAACGTCGTTTCAACCGCTCAAGCTCAGCATGAAGATCAACCTTTCCCAATTAAAACACAGTTTTCAGTGACTTTTCACAAAACTAATGTAAGTTGTACGATGCATTATGTTTTTTTATCTCCAAAATATATATCAATATATATCCTAACTCGCGTAAAAAGGAATCAAAGCAAGTGAAAGGGCAAGTGTAAACAAGCTGCACCTTCACATCACCCGACCGGGTCGTCAGGCGATGGTACGCCAGATGGTACGTACACGACTACGTTGACTCGAACGATCAGACGACTGCGACGCCGTTCTCGTTCACTACTCCTAAAACTCTCTAACTATGTCCGACAGGTTGTCAGATCCGACAACTTTCCTTGATTTTAATTTGTTAAGAAGACTGTTACTATGGAAACTGTCAGATGAAATACGACTTGTTGGACAAAACTTCTGGCCAGTCCATTCATGAAACCCCATGAAGCGCTCCCAAGACCAACATTTTCTATGAAGTACCATACAATGTCCGCTACCCGTCAAAAACGCTCCTTCCTGCGTTATAAGCAATGGCCCCTTGGGAAATACTCAAATGGGGCACTGCAAAGAACTTGTGGACATTGTGCAAATTTTCTGTAGAAAAAAAGTTATGACACTGATGGATTTCCATAGAGTTACAATTGATTGGATCAATCGTTACTCTTTGTGAGACGGGGCCCAGATCTGTTTCTTGCGGCAATGAGTGTAGACTTACTTGCAACAAGAACAACTGATATATCAATTGTAAAATTGCAAAAGAACAATTTCCAATTAATTGCAAATATTTTTTGCAACATCCCCTCACACAATTAGAGTAAGAAATGCATATAGGGTTCCGCAGCTAATTCACCTATTTCATCGCATCAATGGAGGAACTGAAGCAATGCAAGCTGGCCATGTTGAACGGCCGGAACACAGGCGCCACGGACAGAACGAAAATGCAGATACTATATCAAATCCCTGAAGTGTCTATTTTCGTAAATCTAACTAAGTGCCCGCTTCGTTCGTCGTCAGATGGACAGCTCCCCCATTTGGCCGACCAGCACAACGCTGCTGTTCTCCTCATCGCTGCTAGTCGTTGTGTTGCTGTGGCAGTTCTCGCCCTGTATTCTCTGCCGATGCCTCTCGGCCTGCCTCTGCTTCTTCTCCAGCCTCTTCTGGGCTTTCTGCTGCCGGGAAGTCTGAAGAAAGGAGAAAAAGGAGCAGTTGAATTATTGTTTGGAATCACCTGTGCTTGGGAGGGGAAGAGCGAACTGAATCTCTCAGATCTGGGGCCCGTTTCATAAAGGACTTGCAACTGTGGTAACTACCATGGCAACAGGGCTCAGCAGCCTACCATAATCAAGGTTACCATGGTAGTTGCCATAATGGCAAAGTTACAACAGTTGCAAGTCATTTATGAAACAGGTCCCTGGTGGGTGCAGGTAGACTACTAGACTAAAGTTCCCTTACTTTTTTACAAAAAAAACCCAGGGCAGTCGGTTATTATTATGCAAATGCAATTAGTCTCATCTATACCAGGGGAGCGTTTCAAGAAAGGACTTGTCGAATGTCTTAGCTGACAAAGTACATGTATATCTTATCCTGCAGTTACATGTACCGTAGGAATTGTGCTTCTCAGCCAATCAAGGAAAGTTGTCCAATCCTGCAACTTGTTGGACAACAAATGTTGATGAAATGCTTCATATAACGTCCTATCAACCTATCAAAGACATTCATGAATATTCAAAGATATTCATGAAAGATAAACAGAACCTCTCATCCCGCCCTCTCCCTCCCTTATGCATATTTGAAGACATTTGTATGTGATGTATAACACTTACGACACCAGTAAGATTATGCTTCTGACATACATCAATTCATAACCATCAAAGGGACTGTAAATCTAATGAAGTAATCACACTTTCATCCATGCACAACTTATGTCTCACACAACTCTTTGTAAAAATAATTCAATCCCATTTAAACTAATAACAATTCATTTATTAATTTATTTCGTTTTATTTATACAGGGTAGCCCCATAAGAAATAATAACAATAATAATATTAGCTGGATTTATAAAGCACTTTTTGCCTGAGGATACAAAGTGCTGCTATTATTACCCCGGCTGTAGCCGAGCCGCCACATAGGCGCTCAAGCATTCAAGGAATTTCTTCCTACCAGGTACCCATTCTCTCCACCTGGGTTGAGTGCAGCACAAAGTGGGTAGATTTCTTGCTGAAGGAAAACATGCCATGGATGGGAATCGAACCCACTGATCTCTCCACTAACTGGATATGCGGGGAGGGTCCTTTGTTTGAAGCCCGCGAGTTCTATTGTCCGCCATACCAGTTCCCCCAAAAGGAACGCGATCGCTCCACTAGCATGTGCATTTGCATTGTGAGCGATATATAGCTGTCTGCACACTGAAGCTCTCATCGCTTTTCATACAAAACTTCATTTATTTAAGGTGCCAGAATTCGCAATTTTCTTGAAACCATGGTACTTTCCCAGTACATTTCGGAAACATAATTTTGAAGGGGTTGGTGTTTTCTCACCTAAGGAAGAATGGATGAAATCCTTGACTTGTCTAGGGGTATTTTGGAGGTTTGCCAAAATAATAACATCTTATAGGGCATAGATAGGGCGAGGACTTTCTAGGTTATGCAGGCTTATAACACTGGGCTTGAAACCCCCTTTTATTTAAGTCCACCCCCCAAAAAATCAAACAAGCATAACAACGAAAAATTCATCGCTTAAGTAAAACTTTAAAATATCATAACTTTCATATTTTACTTCTGATTTTGATTAAATTTTCAGCATATTGTGTGGTTTTTCTCTCTATTCAAATAATCTTTTCCATGAGGTGGACTCGCCCTTTAAGAGTGTCTCTCTCTCTCTCTCTCCCTCCTTCACATCGATCATCCCTCTTCAATTATCCTCTCCCCAGTTTGTTCATATAGGCAGCGGGGGGGGGGGGGGGGGCCGGGGGGTCCTGTCCCTCCTAACTTTTAGGTTGGGGGACAGACCCCCCAAAATTTATGTTGATAACCTTTTTTGTTTTTTTTGCTTGTCAATTTTGTTTCCTGCATCCCCCCTAAATTCAGGTGGACCCCCTTAAATTGTTGTGGTCCGCCCTAAAATTCTGGTTAACCATTTTTTTGCTTGTCAGATCATTTTTCTTGCGTCATCCCCCTAAATTTTTGGTTGATAACCCCCCTTTTTTTTTGCTCCACCGAGACATTTTTTTCTTTGAAGACATTCATCATCTCAAAATAAGTTCTGTGAAGTTTCTGAAGTCTGTAAATACGTCTCTGTAGCCTAATGTCTTTTTACGTACTTAAAAAAAAAATAAGTTCTTGGGAAAAATAATTAGATCTATTGTTGACAGAGAAATATCACAAATTCACATGCCACAAGTTACATTAGCCTCCTAAAGTCCTACCGTACATGTACCTCTAGCTTGTAAATGTTATTGTCCTTTCCAAGGAAATTAACACAAATAAAAGATAAAATAAATTTCAGAATACCTTGTAGATCTAGTCCTTGACCGGAAAATCAGTCTATTTCGGTCAGGATCTGTGCTTCGCAAAAAAGCATTTTTTTTAAACTCCTCCGAAACGGCAGATTTCCAGTCTTAACTTAACTTACATAAAGTTTCAGAATACAGGCTACACGGTCAGTATTTTCGTTCTGATAAACTCATAAAACTTGGTGACAGTTATGAATATTAATAACCTGAATATTAATTTGAATCATGGTTTAGATTCATCACGCTTCCAGAGAAATCACAACAATCGATAACCCCCGGGCGATAACCCCCTTAGAGTTTTAAAGTTTTGGAAACTTGCTCTGGTAATTTAGAATTACCACACATGTATTTGAGCACATGGGACTACATAAAGTCTACAACTATGCAGTTCACCAGCTTGTCTTAGCTGTGAAAAGTAATCCCCTTTTCTCTGTTTCCACGGTCGTCCCGATTAGTGCAATCATACGCGGCACAGGACGGCATCTTTAACTTTGTATCAGGTATAAATTCACATTGAAAAGTGCTGTAATAAGAGTTGATCTGGTAAGTATGATTAAGAATTGACAGTATTGCCGTGAACTAGACTCTACCTCGATTTTAGCTTTTTGGGGGGAACTCGGCGTGCGGAGGTACCAACTTCCGGTGCTTCAACACGGAATAGGCCAATCAGCGTTATTGTTCCCATCCAGATAAGGGAGAGATCAGTGATCGAACCCCCGTTCCCCAGATTGAGAGACAGGAGTCACAACCACTAGATGGCGTATTAGAAGATGATAAACTGTTACCATACCTGGTTTCTGGCTTTCCCGCCTCCAGTCCTGTTGGGTTGCGTCTTGCTGCTGCTACTGCTATCGCTGTCCTCTGGCAAGCCAAACAACCTAGTCCCGGAACCGTCGGCAGACCAGATGCCTGCCGCCCCTTGAGGCGATCGCTCCCCTGATTTTATAGAGTTACTATCTGTAGGGGGGGGGAATTTAGTAACACAAAAGAAAAAGTAAAGTTACGAGTGACTTTACGAACGACTGATGACCCTTTCTAAAGAACTAAATCAACACCTATGAAAATATAATTCACATATGTATTATTAACCACGAGAAGGAGTTCAACAGTCATTTAGTAAAGCTGGTTGTAAATTACAAACAGCTTTATGAAACACCTAACAGGCAACCTTTATTTTTTAAACTAATCAATTTGATACAAATTTCACCTTTATTTTTTTTTACTATCAGTATTATGCAGTTGAGAGCATCAAACTTATCATGCAATTTTTAGTCAAACTAAATATAGATAAGTGTATTTTTTACAGATATGTTTATATTTTTGATCAATTGTTATTCTTTTCATTTGGTAGCCCCTTATCATTACCCTGGTCATCGTATGAATAAAAACAGTCCTTTTCTGTATACCACAAACCCTTTTATTTAAAGTCGGTGATCTTACCGTGAGAAAGAGTGTCCCAATCTGCATTAGTTAATTGAAGTAAGATTCCTATAGTAGCATCTACATTATAATCTTGGTCCATGAAGGTATCTCGTATTAATTGCACATTCTGCAAGAAATATAGACATGTTGATATTTATACAGCATTGTTTCCACTTAAACATGTTCAAAGTACTTTACAATATACAGATTCAGATATATTTCCAACAGAAATGACATAAATATTGATACAAATCATTTTCATACATTTATAAAAAATATTTACGATACAAATCATTGTCATTATAATTATATTCAACAACATCAATGATAATTAACATATATAAAGATCTATACAAAATATGGTAAATTTTGTAGAAAAATTATAATATATAATTTAAATAGAAAAAAAAGTATCTGTGGAAATGGGAGATACATGTAAGCAGGTAAACATGAAAAAAAAACTGCTCCTTATTTTCATATAAAATCAAAAGGGTAATCAGAGAGAGAAAATTTTAATTTTTCCTTCTTTCTTGGAAGATTCAATGATGAATACAATAAAAAAGTTAAATTTTAGAGGAAAAAAATCAGACATTAAGATAGGTAAAAGTTTGAACAATATTGGACAATTCATTTTCAAAAGTTTTAAAAAGTAGTAATCACTATAAATATGGAGACTTCAAATTGGCCACAATGGTGAAGTCTTACTTCCCAACCTGCCTCACCCATATATGCAATTTTTATTTAGTAGGACAATGTTCTTTTACAGTTGGAAAAATATAACAATTAGACCAACTGATAGCAGATCAAATGACTTTGTACCTCTGACTCAACACACAACCTGTTCCATCCATATCATTAAATTATAGATCGGTAAGACCCTTTTATTTCTGGTTGGAAAATTGGACCAACCGTTGGTACACCAAATGACTTACCTCACAACCCGTCTCATCCATGATATGAAATTCTAGATCCGTAAGACCATTTTCTTCTACCGCCCCATTCGTGTATGGTGAATCGGTCTCGTCGCTTTCTTTGGACTTGGTCCTGGACTTGGTCTTGGTTTTTATATCATCTGAACTAGATGACTGGAAAGAGCAAGAGAAGAAACTAATGTAATATATGTAAAAGAGGAGCTGTCCCAAGATAACACACACTTGGTAGAACAGTTTTCAGAACTGAAGTGGCTATCCTGGGTAAAATAGGACGTTATTATTATTACACTAAGGATCTACATGATATAATTGCACATGTCATACATTTCATAAAAATACTTTTACATCATTTCACTTCAACTTAGGAAATTCACAAGAACATATTTTCACAATTTCTCGCTTTTTCATAATTTCTTACATGTCCGGAAAAGAACATGTTGCAGTTGTTTAGTTGCAAATTCGCAAAAATAACACCACTTTTGTCTATTTCGAACAATAAAATATGGATTTTCATCTTTTTAAAACCATGGATTTTCACTTTTGAATTAAGCCTTTATTCTTTAGATTTTCATTGATTTTCTCTTTAAGGATTGATACCAGTGCTTCAGCATTGATGTTTTGGGATACAAAATAATTGAAGCTTGAGAAAGTAGCAGAGGTCTTGGCTGCCTTATTGACTTTCCTCAATGCCTTAGACTTTGATATTTTTTGCGTCCTTTTCAATATTTCTTATTTGCTGTAATAGGGAAATTTGCTCCACAGAAAAGTGGACTTGCCCTGAAAATATCAACATTTATGGTCTACAAGATCATACATGTAGTAATGTGACTTTAATTACCTCACCACGAAAGTTGGTAGCTTTCTCTGAATTATCGCCCAGTTTCCTTACACTAGAGTAGTGATCTCCATTATGGTAGGATATATGAAGCTCCTTGCATGAAGGTTTCTCTGAACCTACAATCTAAAAGGTAAATAGCAAGAAATATATGATGGTTATGTGGGCGATGGTAAAAATATGGCATCTTGAAGGCCAATTGTGTAGTGTGACACCAGAGAGATAGATCTAAACAGGCCAGGGTATAACTGATTGACTGTCTGATTGGTTGATAAAATGGATTAACTTGATAGATCAACTGATATATCTATTGATTAATGACAGGCTGTTCTAAAAATAGATGGGTAAGATTTCCTGATTGGTTGGTTGGTTGATTGATTGATGTATTTATTGATTGAATACTTTCTTGGTACTTGATAAATCATATATCAATTGACTTCATCAAACAATTGACTACATATGATACAATAATTGCATAAACTTTTAATATCTAATTGATTGATTCGATGATTGATTGGTTGATGGATACGTTGCTTGAATCTCAATATCACCATTATAAAAGAATACTTACCCTCCAAACCGGAAGATTCAATTGATGAATGACCACATTAACCTTCAAGAGGCGAGCAAAGGCCACTATACTATCGTTCCCTGCATAGGTACCAGGCTTGGCCAAGTTAGATACTGTATGTAAAAATACAAAGAGACATGAAATACTGTTACCAAATCAAGCTCTGACAATAAAAAGGGTGTTTTGGTGTATGATTGGTAATCTAGCCATGGACAAAGATTCAAAACAAAGTTGCATATTTCAGCAGACAGATGTAATCATAATTATCATATCTGATCGGTATATGCTTGTAAAAGATATAAATACATGTACCTTCAAGTGAATTATATTAATTTTAATAATTTTGGAGCTGCAAAAATCAATCTTTAAACAAAATGGTTTCATATCAAAATAAGACATTAAATCAAAATTCTGTAGAGACCAATATATGTTTGACAGATGAAAGCTTTAATATTAATTTTTTTTTCAATAAATCAGTTTGCTTCATCCTTTTTTTCTCTGTTTTGATTGAAATAAAACTAATTTTCAATTTTCAATGAAAATATATTAGCTTACAAAATCAATTAAATTCATTTCCATGTATTCCTAAAAATGAGATACAATCATAAAATTTTGGGGAAAATATTAGTATAAACAATGCCTTCAATTAAGGTTACGACAACCTGTGTGGTGGTGGTGGTGGTGGTTTTATTCACTACGACTACTGGCTTCCAAATTCCACTCAACATTGGTCCTAAAAACAGAGCTGCCAAGTTGTATTTTGCATTTTCAGTATTCTTATCCCCCAAAATCAGTATTTTTACCGTGTGAGATAAATATTTTGTATTTTTCCCAAAAAAAGTGTATTTCATAATAAAATGCTTGGCGCACTCGCCCATCACGGCGCTCAAGCTGCATGCAAGCTAAAATGTGCACTGCTCTTGCAGATGAAAAAAAAAAAACATTGAAACTTGTGTATATCTCACCCTGGTTTTTACAAAATGATTGAAAAAAAAACAAGTTTCCTGAAATTACATTGATCTAATAACCATATTTGTGTACGTTTTATGAAATAGAGACATATAGAGATGATTTTTTTTTTTTTTTTTTAACTACAAAAAACGTATTGTTTAAAGAAAAAACGTATTGCCGTATTTTGGTTGCAAAAACGTACTAAATACGGAAAAATCGTACTACTTGGCAGCTCTGCAAAAATCACTGCCAACAACATGTTAACAAATAATTGTACCCACAATAAATGTCTCCCAAAATCATCGCCCATGAAAGAAAAGAAAAAAATGAGACTCACAATGCCTCTCGAAGGGAACATCATCTTCCATGAACGGCTCAAAGTTCTCCTTGTGATCCCTCATATACTGTACTACATCCAACCTGTGGACCATATGGTTGCGCCCGTGTCCCTCCAACTGATCCCCAAGGGCTCGGAATAAGCAGTTCCTGAGAGAATCATCATGAAAGCAAAATAGTCACACTCATTCTTCATACTAGTCAGGAAATTGATCTAAATTGTCATTCACCACCCACTGATAGAATATAAACCACATTCTAGTTTCTTTTCAGCTTCTATTGATAAATGATTCACAGCATTTATGGTGCCCCAAGTCTGTTTATAGGGCATCATGATATTCAAGACATTTACAGACAGACGCCTCCTGTTACGTGAAATATCAATCTGCAGATTGCAATGAAATCTTATCAAATTAATGAGACACGTAAAATGGAGTTCATCACAGTTCTCAGGCTATTTTTGGATGGAATCATGAATTACAAAGGACATGCCAGAAAGTCACAATTTCCATTTTGAGTTTGGAAAATGATACATGGGGGCCAGTGCCCATTAGCCCCGACCCCCTTAAAAAATATAATAATAATAAATATAAACAAATTTAATGAAATAAAATAGAAATATAATAAAACTTAAAACAAATTAACATTCAAAAATTTAAAAAATAACAAAAATTAAACAGTTAATAGTTTTAAAGAGATAAGTAGGAAAGGAGCCCCCAATATTTTCCATTAAGATAAAAACATAGTGTCATTTGGAATGCACAGGAAAACAAATTTTTCAACACAGAAAATGATATTTTGAGTGAAACTAACCCATCGCCGGGGATATCTCTTAGTTGAAGACCCATGCTCTGTAGCTGGGTGGCAAAGCTGGCAAAGTTCTGATCGTCGGCAAGGTAAGATTCATCCTTCTTCATCTTCCTGTAAGCATTCCTGATGGCTCGTTCGTCCCTCTTCCGTTCTGCCGCGTCCTGACGTTGACCCTTGCTTGGCTTGGCCTGGCCCTGTCTCTGTGACTGAGTGGACCGCGGCTGGCCTTGGCGCTGTTGGTTCTGAGCTGCAGAGCGGGCCATCTCTTACGGCGTTCTACGATAAAAGCCCTGAAGGTTTTTGCAAGAAAAAAGTAAAGACTTTTATAGACATGCAATACTCATTACTATTAGACTTAGGATTGAGAGTATGGTAATTCTGTGTCTTGGTGTAAAGATGTGTTAAACTTATTATATTTTTTATATAAACTAGTGATTTAAAAAATAGACCTGTACGGTTGTATAAAAAAATGACAAATTCAAACACCTTCTTCCTGTCCAGTACACACTTCCATTGGCATATAAGCACACTAGTTAGTGCTTGTCACTAATTGATGTTTCCAAAGCTGCCAGCGCAAGTTACCAATATTTGGTATCAAAATAAAGCCATCCATGTGCTCTTCATGATCCTCCGACCAGAGATTATATGTATTATTTTTTGGTTAATTATGTAGGCCTAGGCCTATGTATAATTTTTCATCTTGAAGTGGAAATAAATGAAATAATTGTTATCAAAGTAAGATGGGTGGCAACTTGATGTATATCCCATTGCAAGGACAAGCTTCGAGAATGAATCTGAGTCAATGCACTTTTGTGTATGATCAGTGCGTGTGTGTGCACATGCATGATATGGCTGTGTTGTAATCAGGGTGCTACATAACTTTTTTGAAGCACTTGCCCAGTCGGGCAAGTAAATTTTCAAACAGTTGGAAAATACTTGCCCGAATATAGATATCACTTGCCCGAAAAAATCCTTCAAAACAAAGTTTTATTGCTTCAAAACAAGTTATAGCCTTATGGTTTTACATACCATACCATTGACGGCTTTAAAAATACATTTTTTAACATGACTACTGATGTACCTTGTAGTTGTATTTCTTTTTTAAAATGATTTTTATCTTGAACATCATGACAAAATATATGGTCAATATGCTCTTTACCGTAAGTAATGGTCTATTAACCGCACCTTTTTCTCGGTGGGATAGAAGCAAAAGTCGGGGGTGCGGTTTATCCACGGTGACGGGTCTGAGCCAGCCCGTCGTAACCCCTCTCGAACATGTAAGACGTCTGCCAGTTCACAACACATTGAGTGGCCTGGCGTAGCCGCCCAGGGCAATGTCGTTTAGAGGGGTATGAGCCGCAGGTAATGGGAAGCGATTATTATGGTCTTTCAAATATTGTCCATAACAAACGCACCCACCTTCATGACACTAATTTCGACTTTATTCTCGATTAAAGCAGCGAAGTTCCCTGGCTAAGTTCAAAGAGACGCCAAGCATACTCGGTAATAACTAATATTTTGTCACAGCTGAGCGAGAGGTTTGCGTTGTAGTGCGACTTAAGCTGGCACTATTCATTTTAACCCCTATATCCCCTCCAAAGTTCCGTTTCGCGCCAGCTTATTTTTTCTTTCCCGTTTGCTTTTCATAAGATACCATGTATACCACGCATGAGAGAGACAGCACGAAGCCGTAAAAACAACAGGAAAAAATGCAAATTTCTTTGTTTCTTGAACCTTCCTGTAATCCCGTATCTAAAATTCATGCTAAGACATCGAATGCTAGACAAATTCTGAAAGTGATTGTGAGGTTGTGATGCAAGAAATGTGAATGTTTCTTCTCCTACGCCGGGAAAGACACAGATCATAATTTGATAAGATGTATCGTATCGTAGTTTGCAAAGTACAAGAACGGCAGTGCTGTGTGTGCACACTGACTGTGAGGTGAGTGAGTGTGTAAGTGGCCAATATTGTCGGGACCTTTCACCTTTCTTTCTTGCTAACATTTGAAGATGAATTGATCAAGAACAGCAGATTTCCACATACCGGTAAACTCTTTGGATACTTTGAAATCTATAACTTAGTTTTTGTTTCTTCGCACCTCAAATATGCATGTAGAGAAGGATTTTTTTTTTTTTTTTTGTCCAAAGTTGGGGGTGCGGTTAATCCACGGGGGTGGTTTATAGTCCGTTACTTACGGTAATTAATTTCCTAATCTCATATATTTTCCATATATTTTGGAGAGGACTAGGACACACAATAAAAAAGGGGAAATCACTGAAAATAACCATAGAAATTGCTATGTATAAAACATTGCTCTGTAATGCAAGTAAGATAACTTTTCAAAAAGAAATTAACGGAGGGGGAGACAATAAAAGAAAAAAAATTGAGAAGAAAGACAGAAAGGACAAAGAAATAAAGGAAGAAAGAAAAAAAGAAATAAAGATAGAAAGAGAGAGAAAGAATAGCTGCGGGGAAGAGAAAGATGGAAACAAAGAAAGTTAAAAAGGGTGGAAAGAAAAAAGAAAGGAAGAGAAAGGAACAAATAAAAAAAGAAAAAGAAAGAAAAAAGGTAAAAAGAAAGAAAGGAAGAAAGAAAAGAGAAAAAGAAAAGGACTGATCACTGATGGAAGGAAGGAAAAGGGAAAGAAAGAAAATGAGATAAAGGAAAGAAGGAAGAAAGAAAAGGTTTAAGGATAGATGGAAGGAAGGAAAAAAAAGAAAAAAAAAGAAAGATAGAACAAAAGACAGAAATAAATGAAGGAAAGAATGAAGGAAAGAGATGAAAGAAGGCAGAAAGAAAAAATGAAGAAAAGAAAGGATGGATGAAAAAAAAAAAAAAGATCAAAAGAAAGACAAAAAAAGACAATCAGAAAGAAAAAAGGAAAGAAAGAAAAGAGAAAAAGAAAAGGTTAAGGATTGATGGAAGGAAAGAGAAAGAAAGAAAACGAGAGAAAGGAAAGAAGGAAGAAAGAAAAGGTATAAGGATAGATGGAAGGAAGGAAAAAAAGAAAGAAAGATAGAATGAAAGACAGAAAGAAATGAAGGAAAGAGATGAAGGCAGAAAGAAAAAATAAGGAAGAAAAGAAAGGATGGATGGAAAAAAGAAAGATCAAAAGAACGAAAGACAGAAATAAAGAAAATCAGAAAGAAAGAAGGAAAGAAAGAAAGGAAGGAAAAAGAAAGAATGAAAGACAAAAAGAAAGGAAGGAATGAAGGAAAGAAAGAATGAAAGGGATGAAGAAAGTAAGGAAGAAAAAAGGACAGGAAAAAAAGGTAAAGAATGGATGGACGGAAGAAGACATAAAGAAAAAATAAAGGAAGGGGGAAAGAAAGAGGTAAACAAAGGTTGGATGGAAGGAAGAAAGAAAAAAGATAGAAAGAAAAGAATGACAAAAAGAGACAGCTATAGTAACAGAAAAAATGAACAAAAGAAGGAAAGAAATTTAAAGAAATAAAGAGAGATTCAAAAGAAGGAAAGATTAAAAAGAAAAGAAGGAAAGATAGGCAGAAAGAAAGAAAATAGATAGGAAGAAAGCTCAAACTATCCAGTCATGAATAAAGAAGAAAATTTATCAATTTCCTTTGCTAAAAAAAATAGTTACGAAAGAAACCATGTTTATCAACATACACACAAATGCATATTTCGGACTGTCAAACAATGTATTTCAGTGTGTGCGATACAGATCATTCGATCATTCGAAACCCGATCTTTTTAAAGCATAACAGAAGTGAAAATTTCTCCTTTTATTGCTTACAAATGACAGAGCTACCCCACTTTTTAGGAAATATGGACATTACAAGAATTTTCATTGGTAAGAAATGTGAATTTTGACAGTTCTGTGGGAGATTTCTTCCAGAGCAAACTTCGTTCGTGCAGCTAGAAACTTAACTACATGCATCGGCTGCGTGGACTATAGGCCGCTAGCTAGCTAGGTATGCTAGACTGCCATTGATTCTCTGTGTGTGTACGTCTCTGAGCTGTGTGTTTATTGCAGAAAATGGCGCAAATGTTGTAATTGGAATCATGACTTATAAAATTTTTGAAAGAAGAAATTAATGATATTGCTTTTTTTTGGTCTCTTTTTCTTTTCTATATTTTGATGGTGAAATATGGGGAATCTTCCTAAAATATAATTTCCATAGGAGAATTTTGCTTGCCCGATTCGGGCAATCAGTTTTTGTCTTTGCTTCAAAACACTTGCCCGACTCTAACTTTTACTTGCCCCGGGCAATCGGGCAAGCGCTTATGTCGCACCCTGGTAATGCATTAGATGTTTTGAATTAGTTACTTAAAATTTACCCATTTTACGTCGCCGGTCCAGAAGTGTGTAGGCCTAATTCATCACATTCTTATTTAAAAATGGATCAATTTCAGGAGAACTTAAGTGTTTTAAAACAGATCTAATTAAAAGTATTTGTGGTTATTTTCATCTCATACAAAGATTTGAGTAAGATTTTTTTTAAACTTTTTTTTCAAAACTGAAGCCTAGGTTGAAGATTGCCAATAATAATTTATTCAATGACAATGGCTAATTTAATACGAGTTTGCAAGTCGTTCGTGTCGCTAGCACCCCTTTAAAATTGAAGAGGGTCTAACCATTGGCACCAAAACTAACGTTAGATCTGTAGATCAAAAAGCATGTTTATTGATAATCATGGAGGGGTATTTCCACTTATAAATATACCCCACCTTTCCACCCCTTCTCTCTCTCTCTCATGAAAATGTTCGACCGCTTTTCCTAACAGTGATAACACGATTTTACATACATGGGACTAGGAGTCATTAAATGGCCTTTCCACTGTCTCATCTACACAGATTTCAAGCAAAAAATACACAGAAAACGTCTTTCAAATGCAAATACAATAAAACCATACGTTACCTGAGATGTATTTATTTACCGGAAAGCAAATTCCCTTTGCAAATAAGATTAAAATGATTCTCTAAGCGTTAAAAACGTCGACGGTATATTTTGTTTCCCTTCCTTCTCAACCGGCTTGCAACATTGTATGACGTCATTGTACAAAAAATGATTATAATAATAAAAAATCGCAGTTGTATGGGATTTCCCAATCCTGGGCCCGTTTCATCAAACTAGATTGTTTTTACAACGAATAACAGTTAACTGAAATCCTTCAAACTGATTGGCTAATATAGTACATTTGTTATCATTACAAGTCTATATGAAACAGGAACCAAGCTTGTCGTATGCAGCATATATAGGGGGGCAGGGGGGCATCCCGGGGGGCATGGGGGGGGGGCATGTTGCCCGGCAGCCAGAAATTTTGAAAACTTACATTACTTTTGCTGAGAATTTTCACAAATTCACCAAAAGAATGAAAGAAATCCTTTGATTCCACTTCAAAAAAAGCAAAAGCGCCCCAATGACTAGCTCGGTCGCTTCACTCCCTCGCTTTTGATTTTTTGAAAAAGTTTACGGGTACTGCCCCCCCCCCCCAAACAAAAAATTTCTGCATACAATTTACCAATTTTATATTACATAAAAACAGAATTAAGTAAATAAGTTTGGCTCAACTTTGTTGATATATTTGGATAGAGTATTTTTTAAGAAGATAAATTAAATGTCACGCGAGAAGGCCCTCACATAGGCCTATAGCATAGGCAGATCCAGGGGTCGATGGGCCCGCCCCCCCCCCCCCCTTGGCGGAGCAAAAAAAAATAGAGAAAAAAGAGGAAAAGGCAGAAGAAAGAGAGGAGAAAAATGAAGAAGAAAAATAAGGAGAGGAAGACGAGTGAATATTAATATAAACTTAGGGGAAGACTTGAAAAATAAAAAATAAATCTTTCATGTCACTATATAAATTTTTCGCTCGAGCTTCGCGCTCGCATTGTTCGATGAGATACATATCTTGCTCAATAGGCTGACATGGAGTTTAAAATATCAAATTTTGAAGTCAATATACAAAACATATCACAACTCGGACATCGAGCTTTCATCATACTGTTTGATTTGCAATGTCTGTTTTAGTCTGAATATCAACATTTTTAGCTCATTCCTCTCCAAGAATTATCCTACTCAACATCCAGGATCCCTTTGATATGACTTACGCCATTTTCTTGCCGCATGACCCGTCCCTGCATCATATTAACGATTCCATCCTGAAGATGACTCTTCACTATATAATTTATATAAAATTAAAGGACATCGCCTGTACTCTTCACATAGTGCTTACCAGGTATTATTATTTATGTTACATACTTTGATTGAAGCTTCGATATGTCCTTTCTTCTATTCTTTCTATTTCTTTGATCTCTTCCTTCTATTCTCCTCTTCGTGTTGTTATTGTTTTCGCCGTTTTTGCTGTTGTTCTTCTCCTTATTATTTTTCTTCCTCATCCTTTTCTTCCGTCTCCTTCTCCTCCCTCCTCCTCCCCTTTCTTCTTCTATTCCTCCTCCTCCTCCTTTTCTTCTTCTTCTTCGTGATATTCTTGTATATATTATCTATTTATCTTATTTATTGGTAATAGTAAATTCTGATTTTTTTTTTCTTCGCTTTTTTGATATGTAAATAGTATAATTTTACCATTTTATTATCTTAATTCTGTATGTCGAGGACCCCACTGAAAATAAGCTTTCGAGCTTTCGTGGGTCATCCTGTGCAAGCCTGTTGTTTTAATGCTACTGTATATATGTTATGGTGACTTGCCAAATAAAATCAATCAATCAATGAGCTATAGATTTCAACTCATCAATCCTAGCTAGTATTATTGACCTCGATTTATCGCTAATCTCCGCAGAGCGGATGCCCGAGCGGAGGACTAAAACAGAAAGAAACTGAGAGAGTTCGCTTTAGTTGATTTACCAAGTACCTAATTGTCTTCGAGTATTCCATAAAATTCTCTAACTATCCCTTTTCGGGTCTGATTGTCAAAACGTAGCTAGTACTGCGCGCTCGCATTAATTGTTCAAAATATATCAACCCATACATCCTATTCATAATTACAACAGTTTTAAAATATCCAGTTTTCAGGCCTTAATGATCAACAAATTTCTCACTCTCATTAGGCTTATTAGATTAATAGATAATATAATAACATTTACATGAATTCCTAATAACAAAATTATTCCCTTTTTCAGAATGAAATATCCAGAAGTTTCATATCGCGCGTAGGTAGAGAAATAGGAAGAAAGTCATCATTTTTATATGATGACAATTGACAAAATGTCCTTAGAATGTTCCGGCCCTAGGTCAAAATAATTATAAAACGAACATCAGCTTATTTAGCTTGTTTATTAAGATATGCAGCTTGTTCTTTGTTTAAAACGTGCTTGAATTATTCAGATTCAGATCAGAATATAGACAAAATTATGCTCACAATTCGTATTCACATTAAGAAACCCAATTACCCATTTTTTCACGATTCACAAAACATGAATAGAGTGTCCCATTTTTAAAGTCTGAAATCTCCTTTTTTCAGCTTGCGCGAAATTGTTTAGTTAAATATCTATCCCGTTCATGATTACAAAAAGAGCTTAGAATGTCCATTCTTTTAGGTCGTATTGTCAAAAATGTTCAAATATTTATCGTCTTCATGGCTAACTGCAAACAGTCCTACACAGGTCTCTTCAAGATCAGGCCAGAACGTAGATTTTTAAAAATTCTGCTCGCGCTTCGCGCTTGAAGTAGTTAATCTAGTTACATGCGCATCTTGCTCAGGATTGCCAAGAATGTTACATTTTCAGGACAAAATACATGACATTTCCTAAAATTTTACCTTGCACTATTTAGATGATTATTACAAATTTATGTTGTATTATGAGAACAAATCTTTAAAAATAAGTGTTAGTACTACCCTACAAAGAAACAAACAAACTCAATTTTGAGTGGCCGATCGGGGATAATATTGGTGAATTTTATTTCAGGCTTCCCCCCCCCCCTGGTGAAAACTGAATCCGCCCCTGGATAGTGATCCCAAGCCATATCTCTTTTAATTATGAAACATGTTTTTTCTTTTCTTCTGTTCTCTCGATTGTATTCCCCCTTTCTCACTCTCTCTCTATATATATCCCACTCTCTCTCTCCCTCCCTCTCTCTTTATTTTTCTTTTAACGTTTAGCATTGAGTCATATCTGGATCACTGTGAAATATATATAATTTAAAGCGTATCTTTAAATTCTTTATACTCCCGGTTGTTATTTATCGTTCAGCGCATCAGATAAAACACAGATGAAAAAATGATTCATTCAATCAACGCCGTCCCACAAGGTCGTTGATCGAGTCTTAAAGATTAATTTAATTGTTTATGACCTGCCAGTATTGATCACACGATTAAAAACACAGTTGAACTGTTATACAGAGTCTAGAACATGCAGTGCATGCCACCATAAACAAAAATCTTAGAAGGGGCCAAAAATGGGGCAAAATTTAAATAAAAAGTAATTTTATGTTTTTACATTAAAAAAAACCGGAAATTAAATTTTGTGTAAATATTTTGAAACGATGTTTATAAAATGATATCATATTTCAACGTTTTTCGATCCCAGTCCATTTCTTTTTTTCACTCTCTCGGTAGTGGAACTTTTGGAGGTCAAGCTTCAAAAGGCACCCCCCCCCCCCCCCCCCCCCCATTTAGGCTAGTGTTGCACACGATGTATGACTTTCTCATCCATTTCCGATGCAGCAACGACACGTGACCCGTGCACGTGACCTTCTCTTCCTTTTTTTTCGAACTCAGTTGAATAGGTCTAAAGTCTTTGGTTTACTTATAGGCACGATAGTTTGAACTACTCAGTGGAAAATCTTCAGCAGTAGAATAATGAATTCATCTATCCGTTTACCGGGCACCCAACTATAAAAACTTTTGATGACGACAAAGTGGTGAAATATGACATTGTTTTTTTAGTATTAAGTCGAAATCACTCACAAAATTAGATTTTCATTTAAAAATGACTACCGATTTTTCACAAAATTTTGATTTGATTTGATTTGATTTATTTATTTCCGTTTCACAATTGTACATAATATGATAAACATAACATAACAAGGTCGAAAATACTACAAGACAAAATATAATATATATAACATAATCATAGTACTTGAACTGAATGATGATCCTAAGCACTGTTTGAAGACATTGAAATTTGTGAGATATTTCCTATTTTTGAGCAAGCGCCATGAGCGCCCAGCTGAGGCGGATACCGGCGCTATACAAGAACCCATCATCATCATCATCATCATAGATTTAAGGAACACAATTCAGTAAATAAAGATATCTCAAATGACATTTGTATTTAAAAGTAAAACGGAGGGACTTGCCGAAAAAAAGCAAAGCTTGTACAAGAGACAAGCCCCTATCTTAGTTACATTACAAAATT
Organism: Lytechinus pictus; assembly: GCF_037042905.1. NCBI lineage: Eukaryota > Metazoa > Echinodermata > Echinoidea > Temnopleuroida > Toxopneustidae > Lytechinus > Lytechinus pictus. The sequence continues at coordinate 19,039,439 of NC_087258.1, forward strand.
ACAACAAATAAATATTGGGTCTTAATAATAATTTTGTATAAAAATAAATACAAACAATTTTTGTGCACTTGACAAAAACGTAACTGATGGATCGTGTGATAAAAAATGTTCTGCCCCATATTATCTTTTCTCATGTTTTTCATCATTATCACTGGCATATATAGGCCTCCATGGGGTGAGACAAACTTCCACGACCAAGAGAATGAGAGAGAAAAGGAGAGGGGAAAAGAGTGGATAATTTTCTGAATATCATATCGAAATCTACCAATAATTAGATTTTCATAAAAAAATGGCTAACATGCAGTTTCGCTCGCTCGCAAGATTTTAAAAATGATGCTCTCACAAGTTATTTTCTGCCCCTCTTCTTACTTATTACTCCACTGACCATTATAGCATGAGAAAGGAGCCCAGCAGTGAGGCGAATCTATGGAGGGGGGTGAGACAACTGCTAAATCTGCACCCCATCCAAGCTAATGAAAAGTCACCGAAAGACATGCAATAAATGACAAAAATCGACCCTGTTCTTTAAATATAACGTTTCGGTTTGGATTACACATTTAAAATAACTAAAGGCATGGTTTCTTGAGTTCCATAACGAATAAATATTTTGGGGGCGGAATATGACAAACAATTAACCTCGGGTTATTGGTCTAAATCTTTGTTTATCTTATACATAGGTGGCCAGAATGATACACAAACCGTTAGCAGTACTTTCATACATGGTCGTTCGTTTTTTTTCCGGGGGGGGGGGGGATGGGGTAAGACGCAAACTAATTATAGGCCGCCGAGATTTTCATGGGAGCGCTTTTACATATTCTGAAATTGAAAGGTTTCGGCCGGGGGCATAGCCCCCCCCCCTGGATTAACCAATGTTGTCTTATACCCCCCCCCCCAGCTTCTCAGCTTCCAATAGCTTGGCGTCACTCCTGCCCCCCCCCCCCCTCCTGCCCTACGCTACTGAAACCGCAGAACTCATAGATTTTGTCCGTCGCTCTCATGACTCACATAAAGTTGTTATATGCCTATATATCTACTGCCTGTATATCCATTGCACATCAATCTCTTCCCATACATAATGTGTTTATTCATTTTCATAGCATAATGGAAAATGCGAAGAACACGATGCTATGTGTTTTGATTGTTCTGGTGTTTTTCTCACTGGACACCTTTGGCCAGCCCGTGATAAGACTACACGAAGGGTTGATAGAAGGAAAGACAGTCTTATTTGAAGAACATAAAAATATTCAAATCAGTAAACCAGTCGATGTGTTTTTGGTAAGTTGTCATGCTTCAAGTATATATTTGCTTATATAGTTTGCCTCTGCATTTTACTCATTAAGTTTTTTCTATATTGTATTTATGTCTTTCTCCAGTCACTATATATAAGATTGTCACTTGGTTATGTACTTTGTGCTATATTATGATTATGTCTCACGCATTGTAAATTTGTTTTGTATATTATTCCAATAAATGCAGAAAATCCTGCAAAAAAAATGTTGTGATATGCAAAATGCTATATATTTATATATTCCAACAAAAGCAAAATGGCGCATTATCATTTAACATTTTCAAAGCAATGTTGAACTTCCATACCTCTGTTGATCATACGTGTTAAACATGAACAAATTTGTCTCATTCGAAAACAGACGGAAGAGCAATCTTTTGCCTTTTTATAGATTTATTTTGACCGATTGATTGCTTTTATTTCTTCATTAAATACATCAGATATTTAATTTACAAAGTAATATGTACAAATGTAATGTATAACGATATTGTAGTATAAGCATTGGATCAATTCTATTTAAAGGTCAAGTCCACCACAGAAAAAAGTCATTTTGAATCAACAGATAAAAATCGGACAAGCATAATGCTGAAAATTTCATAAAAATCGGATGTAAAATAAGAAAGTTATGACATTTTGAAATTTCGCTTATTTTTCACAAAATAGTTATATGGACAATTTACCATCATGCATATGAGAGAATCGATGATGTCCCTCACTCACTATTTCTTTTGTTTTTTATTGTTTGAATTATACAATATTTCAATTTTTACAGATTTGACAATAAGGACCAACTTGACTAAACCATATAATGTTAAGCAATGGTAACTCCACATGTTCAGTGAGAAATAAAACTTTATTTTACAGGACAATGAGGAGAAAATTAGAATATTTCATATTTAAAATAATAAAATACAAAAGAAAAAGTGAGTGAGTGATGTCATCAGTTCCCTCATTTGCATACTGACCAGGATGTGCATATAACTATTATGTAAAATTAAGCACAACTTAAAAATGTCATAACTTTCTTATTTTAAATCCGATTTTGATGAAATTTTCAGCGTTATACTCGTTGGATTTTTCTCTTTTTAATCAAATCAACTTTTAGTTGGGGTGGACTTGTCCTTTAAACAAATGTATTACTCATTAAACAAAGAGACAAATAAATCTAAAAGAATGCAGGAGACAACTATCGTGAGCGATTAGGCTTGACAATGATGGCGGCCTCATAAAAAAAGTTACATGTATTTTTTTCATTGATCAAGATTATTTCATTTTGATTATTATGTTTTCATTATTTTAAGTGAATTCTAATTTCATTTAAGATTTTGTTCTGGTGTAAGTCGAAAGGAAGAAATATAGATAATTCAATAATGAAAACAAAATGCCCAAGACATCACAAACGATGTTGATGAATTAATAATTCTCGGGATCCATAATGATATTGGGCCAAATGTGTATTAAAAAATAACCATTACTTTAATTTACCTTTGTTTCTTTGTATGGCAAGCTTCAAGGTTGTTACTTGTATCGTATATTTTATTTTTTTTAATTAATGTCTACAAGGCTGGAGTAACTTCGCCACAAGCTTTTTGCTTACTTATGTCTTCTTAAAACATATCTCGTACAAACTGATTCTTTTTTCGGTTACACTTCGTAATTCCAAAGGTTCGTAATTCCGAAGGTTCTTTATTCCGACGGTTCGTAATTCCGAAACACGTAAATTGCCTATACCTCGATGTTCGTTAATCCGAAAACGTAAAAGGGTTCGTTAATCCGAACATTTGTGGCGTTATTCCGAAGGTTTGATAATCCGAAACGAAATAAGGTTCGATGTTCCGAAGGTTCGTCATTCCGAAAACGAAATAAGGTTCGTTGTTCCGAAGGTTCGTTAATCCGAAAACGAAATAAGGTTCGTTGTTCCGAAGGTTCGTTAGTCCGAAAACGAAATAAGGTTCGTTAATCATTAGTTTTCGGACTAACAAACCTTCGGAATTACGAACCTCATTTCGTTTTCGGACTAACGAACCTTCGGAATTACGAACCTCATTTCGTTTTCGGACTAACGAACCTTCGGAATATCCGAACCTTCGGAATAACGAACCTTCGGAATTACGAATGCATGCGCTTTTTTCAAATGTAATTAATTTAAGAATTTCGAAAAAAAACTAAATGTTTCTGAAATTAAATACAGGGAATTCCTTATGCGGAACCACCGGAACGTTTCAGAGCACCGGTTCCCAAGGGTCCATGGCCAGGTACCCTAAACACCACCGAGTTCAAATCAGCATGTATGCAGCCGACCAATCCACGATTTCTTGACATCAACGAAGACTGTCTTTACCTAAATGTATATTCCCCAAAACATAAGGTATAGTTTATAATTTTGATCGGTATAATATGTTGACCTATAAATGTGATTTGTTTGAGTTTAATTTTGATAATATTTGAGAAAATTTAACGCAAATAGTGATGTCGAAAATATCCAAACAACATTCATTCATTCATTTGCATTTATTTCGATCATATATTAAAAATAACATTTACAAAACATAAAGGAATATACAAGAAATATGAATAATTCATGAAACGAGGAGACAGCTTAGAAGGCAGAGAAGCCTTATTTGTGCTGCCACCAACGATGATAGTCATGGGTGGGATAAGCGGTGGAGTTGTGGATTTAATACCCCACCCCCACATTAGTTGACAATAAACCTTCAATCCTTTATTCCTACTTCCATGTTGTATCAATTAAATGTTATGAAAATGCCATACGGTTAGACTTTAGGGGTTTGTTTCATATTCATTCAATACAACTACTCGTACAGAGCCATTATTTTTTCGAGCAACATTGTACAGATAAAATAGACAAACTTATTTAACAACATTCATTTGACTTAATTAAATCAATTTGTGCATAAATACAGTATTTACAGCAAGTCAACTTAACTTCTTTTTAGTTTAAATCGAGTTGTTTGGTATATAGAACCCATGTCATAAATCGAGATAAATGTCGAAAATCACCCAATTCGAAGGAGAGCTTTATGAGGGCAAAAAACACCTTGGGTAAACGATGAGTATATCCAATTATCATATGAACGGGATAGGCTAAAAAGAAGGGCAGAAGTTAGTGGACTGAGTATCCATTGGCAACAGTATCGCTTTTGTAGGAATCATATCAATAATTATAGACATGTCTTAAAGAAGGATTACTATGTAACTAATATAATTGAGCATAAACGAAACCCCGCTCAACTGTGGAAAATCTTGAAAGGTCTCAGTGGCAGTAATGTCCAATCTTCCATTGAAAGTCTAAGAGTAAATGATGAGTACATTCATGAACCACTCGAGATAGCAAACGTACTAAACCATTCATTTGCAAATTTTGGTGTTATATCTGAGGGTGCCCCACAACATTATGATGACGGTAACTTGCATCGAGTTGTTTGTAACCATAATTTGCATTCACGGACATCAACTCTCAGCGTGTACTAGAGATTCTGAAAGCACTGGACATTAAAAAGGCAACAGGAATAGATGGTTTGGATCCTAAATTGCTCAAAGAAGCCGCCCCAATTATATCTGAACAATTGACTCAGATTTTCAATGTCTCTCTCCAGACCGGGCTAATACCAAATGAATGGAAGACTGCTAAAGTCACACCTATATACAAAAATGGTGATAAACAGGATCCAAATAATTACCGTCCGATATCTATCATTCCCATCATAATGAAGGTTCTTGAAAGAGTGGTTCATGATCAACTCCATGCCCATTTTAGTGATAATTATCTGTTTGTAAAACAGCAATCTGGTTTTAGGAAAAACCATTCAATTGACGAATACTGTACTTACCTATTTCTCTGATTATCTTCTGAAGCAAATAGACCATGGCCGTCTAACAGGTGTCGTATATCTTGACCTAAAAAAGGCCTTTGATTCTGTCAGTCATGAATTGTTGCTAAAGAAACTTCCCTTCTAGGGTGTTAAAGGCAGAGAGCTTACCTGGATTCAATCATACTTATCTGGAAGAACCCAACGTACATTTGTCAAAGGAACTTTGTCTGACATTACTAATGTCAAGACAGGCGTTCCGCAAGGTTCGATTATCGGACCTCTGTTGTTTTCAGTTATGGTGAATGATTTACCCAGCATTCTAGATAAGTGTCACATTATGATGTATGCTGATGACACTATACTGTATTATAGTGCTGAAAATATCAATGATATTGAATAAGTATTAAACAAAGAACTTGAACTTGTGAATAAATGGCTGACACAAAACCATCTGAGGCTAAATTTATCTAAAACGCAATACATGATTTTTGGATCCCCCAGGAAACTACCAACCTGTGATGATATTAACCTAGTTGTTAATAACAATGTGCTTGAAAGAGTCAATAATTATAAATATCTAGGTGTATGGATGGATGATACCATGACATGGCAAAAGAATGTAGAAGAATCAATGAAGAAGATTGGCTCACGGATAGCTCTTCTCAGTAGGCTTAGAAAATACCTCACGATTGACAGTTCAAAAGTCTTAGCTAATTCACTTATATTACCGTACTTTGATTACTGTAGTAATTCTTGGAGCATGTGTGCACAGTATCTTAAGGATGGCTTAATCAGACAGCATAAGAAAATGGCCCGTCTAATCCTAAAAGTTAATTTTTCTACACCTATTGAACAGGTGCTCCATAGACTCAAATGGGTGTCGATTGAAGAAAGGTGGAAATACCATAGATGTAAAACAATGCACATTATCCTTAACGAGGAAGCGCCAATATATCTCTCTGAACTCGTAGTAAGATCTAGTAATGTCCACTCGTACAGAACTAGAAACTCAGTCCAGAATGGTGTAGTGGTACCGCTTGTACGCACACAGGCTGGAAAAAAGGCCTTTTCTCATAGTGCTGCCATTCTCTGGAATCAGCTGGATAGTGGTACCCGTAGTGCAGTCTCGAGGCATTCCTTCGCTACATCTTATTGGAGAGCGAGAAACTACTGAATTAAAATAACTACCCCTATCTGGCTGGTTCCAGGGACAAGCAAACAAATATTCAAACACAAAATTAATCAATAATCATATGATCATAGGGAATATATACTTATTTGGATTTGCTCATGCACAATATATATGTTGACTTTTGTTCTACATACACACATGTATTTCAGTATGTCTGTGTGTATGTCCTGCAGGTTGCTTGTCTCTTTGAACATATTTTCTTCCTTGTTTAATACCTTTTCATTGTTTGTACTTGTTAATATATGTATTTGTTACTTGTATGCAGGGCCCCCAAGAAAAACAGTGTTTAGTAATGGGGTTACCCTGGGTAAACAAAACGAAATAAATAAATATATAAATAAATGTTATTTTGAGTTATTTGCCTCTTCCAATTAAGTCACAAGAGATTCATTTTATGCTGAAACAGCATAAACACCATACTCACTCCGTGTGATCATCCGGGCAATATAATGAAATCTCCTTTCTCTGGAGGAGGGGGGGGGGTGGTATACACCCTCTAAGTTAATGGACGACAAAATATCACATGTTTGTTAACATTCATATCAATACAGCTAATGTATTAGATGGTTGACTGCAATTACAAATTTAGATTTATACACTGCAAAAAACTCCGGTGTTGATTTACCACCTGCCTGGAATTTATTATGACCACACCAGAGAAGTATTGAAACAACACCAGTTCATAATCAAACCGATGCCGTTTTAATACTAATTGGTGTTGTATAAACACCTATCTAGACCAAAACCAAACTGGTGTTGTTTAACACTTCTCTGGTGTGAACATATATATTCGGGGCTGGTGGTTAATCAACACCGGAATTTTTGCAGTGTATGACCTTCTATAAATGTTTTCAATAAAACTGTGTTGCTGTTGTTCTTGTGTTTTTGGCAATTTCTCAAAATATAACTTTTTTGTCATTTATTGACTTCTAGTCGGAGCGATCCGCTGTGCTAGTTTTCATCCACGGTGGGTCTTTCTTGACCGGTTCAGCAATGACGTACATGTTTTATGGAGTCCCATTGGCTGCCGTAGGTGACGTCATCGTTGTCACCATCAATTACAGAGTCGGAATATTTTCACGATTTTCAACGTGTTAGTCAAGCATGATCCTAGAAAAAAATAGGGATGGGGAGATGTTTTTTTTTTTTTTTTGGGGGGGGGGTATACGACAAAGTGAAGAGATCGATCATCGGGAGTAGAAAGAAAAATAAAAAAGAAAGGTGCGCCTGGTCAACAACGACAATACAACAAAAAAAGCTAATAACATGCATACATCAATGTTTATGGCGAAAAGACTTAATTTTGTAGGAATGCCCGTTTGGAAGAGACTCACCCGCCCCTATTTAACCTGAAAAATAAAAAAATTAAGTGTGTAGTTCATTTTACATCCTTGCACTTTGCGTTGGAGTATTTTATTAGAAGAATTGTAATAAAACTGGATTTTCAAGCAAATCTGCACGCAGAAAGGAAGGAAATTACTTCTGCGAAAGTTACTTTCATTGCCGGGCAAAGGTTGCTGAAATTCATTTTATTGGATATTTTATAGTCAATAGGTCACCGGGAATGTTGACTAAATTTAACCTAGTTTGCAGGGACGTCCCTGGTGCACGGGGGGGGGGGCTAGGTGATCTCTTCTGGAATCAATTTGGTTTGGGGGCGAAACAATAGATGGCCCCATAGGAACAATAATCCTCTGCGCATACGTACGTGGTGATTATAGAAGTTCGGAGCTCCAATAATTTATATTTATGACACAAAATTGATAGTTTTCAATTATATTTCATTAATGCATGATTAATTAGAGTGATTTAGGGGTGAATAATTGGTCTTGGGGTGACTAAAAATGAGTGGAACACTATTTATGAGCGAGATATAGGAGGATATAGAGGGATAGGGGGAATAATAAAGTAAATGGTAAATGATGGTGATTTTTAACCTGATTGCTAAGAAAGCATGAGTGCTTGTAAGCAAGCAACCAGAGGACCAACGGCAGTAAGGTCCTCTCCGAGGGACCTGGTAATGAGGATTAATGCCTTACCAAAGGGTATTAGCGCACCAAGTGGGAATTGAAACCGGGTCACTGGAATCCGAAACCCCCGCTCTATCGACTGAGCTATCGTCTGTGTGTCGGGGATGGGGATTGAGCGTGTATGCGTTTTATGAAGTTTATAAAGTGTTAATTCTAACAATCATTATATATTCTCTATTTAAAAGGGACAGAAGACTCACGAGGTAACTATGGCATGCTTGATCAGGTAGAAGCTTTACACTGGATACAGCGAAATATCGGAGGTATGTAAAGGATGGTAAGTTGCCAATTCGTCTACTGCTAACTCGTCCACTCACCACATGGGCCACTTTCATCAATTTTAGTCTAATGCCAATCCGTCCATCAACATTTCGTCTAACAACCATTTGGTCCAATCATCACTTCGTCTAATCACAATTTCGTCTCTTGACCAGTTGGTCTAATATCCATCTCTATTTCATTCATTTTGCACAAGTATCACTTAGTCCAATTAGACCAAATGATATGGACTAAATGGCTATCGGACCAACTGGTTATTAGACTAAATGGTGAGTGAACGAATTAGCAATTAGAGCATGTGGATAGTGGACGAACTGATGATAGACCAAATGATAGTAGACGAGTTGGCAATTGGACGAATTGGCATTAGACGAATTGGAAATAAACCGTAAAGGATCATATGAACAAATTACTATAATATGGATAAAATCGGCAGCCATTTGTAACCAAAAGAGACACGAAAGAGTAGAAATTTGTTAGATTTTATGTACACTATGAAAACTTACATTGTGGTATTTATAAGCGTATACGCGTGCCTGTCATAATTTGGGCTGCAAACACGAGAAGTATACTTTGGCATAATTAAGAAACAAAAACTACATCTTTTTGTCATGTATACCGTACGATATGTGCGGCTCTGATTATTAGGGATTTTTTTTCGCAACGCGACCCAGAACGGATTCAAGATCATAGAAAATGTATTGTCAAATGCCCTTTTATAATAAGACAAAGAAAAACCAAGATGGTCTTTGTCCAAACTTTGGTAAATCAAAATAGCAGTTTCGTCCTGGTGGGTGTTTCATAAAGCTGTTCGTAAGATACGAATGATTTTACGCACGACTGGTGATCCTTTCTTGAGCTATGTGGTATCCCTATATAAAAATTATTGATTTATGACCTAAGAACATGTTCCAGTCGTGCGTAAAGTCGTGCATAACTTTACGAACAGCTTTATGAAACACCCTCCAGGACTCTGCATGGACAAGCGACATATTTGTAATTTTTCGTCAGCTCCGAAACTTGGACGAAACCTGATGTTCCGGTTCACCAATTTTCGACAAAGACCTCGCAGCTGTTCTCTGTCATTTGTCGGGTATTTTCAATACATTTACTGTGCTCTTGAATTCATTCTGAGTTGCGGTGCGAACCTCCCCCTCCCCCCTCCTATGACAATTACCAATGCGCTGGGGTTTTTTAAACCTCTGTCCAGGAAGTTAGGGTCAGAATTGCTTGGAAAAAGACCCGAAATCTGGCTTAAATTCACATTTTCTTCCAGAATCCTTTGGCACATATTTATCTATATATACATACAGACACTTAGGCACACTCTTAAAAAAATTGGGCCAAAAAAGGCCATCACTGGGCAACATCCTGTCCACACACGTATTGGTTACAATCTGTCTAAATTGGATAATAAAAACTAATAATTGGGTAATCAATTTGCTCGATTGGATAATAATTGCCCATATATTTTTTTTACCAACATACATTACCCAACACAGTGGGCAGTATGTTGCCTAACATTTTAAGTGTGCAGACATTCTTTATGATTCTGTACGAACTCATTGCAAAATCGTGCCACAACTGGTATTCATATTTGATTGTGACATGGTTTTCCGCTGTCTTTGTATAAAAGCTTTCGGTGGAGACCAAAACAGGGTGACGATATTTGGTGCCAGCGCTGGTTCTGCAAGTGTACACTTTCACTTGCTTTCTAAGTTGAGTCGGGGACTATTTAGCCAAGCTATAATGCAGGTAACCACTCCATTTACAGTTTTTCAGTTATGCATAATGACCACCTGGCCTGGGATGACGAGCGACCTTCTTGTCCATTATGAAAAACGACCTTTTATTTTATAATTTTTTTATTATAGTAATATATTGAACCTTGTGGATAATGACCCTTTCCATGTTATGAAGAGAGACCCTTCAGCTAGGTTGATTACCCCTTTTCCTTGTTATGAATAATGACCCTTATGAAAAATGAACCTTTTTCTATTATGAACAGCAGTCCTCATGACAACCATTCCGATAAGTAAGTTGTCTTTCCGACCAGCGGATGGGCCCTTGGGGCGCGTTTTATCAACATTCTTTGTCAGATCTGAGATCTTACTTGAATTTCATTTGCTGAGAAGCACTGTGGCACATATCCTGGGCCCTATCTTACAAAGAGTTGCGATTGATCTAATCAATCGCAAATATGGAAAGCCATCAAAGTTAACACATGAAATGCATGTTTGTTCAAAAAAGTTTCTAGATATGAATGTTTATCCATTAATTCATTGATTTCTTGATAATTTGGTGTGTTCTCCTTTGTTTACAAGACTTTTTGTGAATTTCCTTGAGAAAAAAATATGACCCTGATGGATAGCCATAGAGTTACGATTGATTGGAACAATCGTAACTCTTTGTAAGACAGGGCCCTGGTCTCACCATTATAGACGTAAGGCTCTTACCAGACCTCTGGGGCCCTATTTCATAAAACTTGCTAGAATAAACATTTGTAATTGAATACAGTTTAAAGCTACTTAAATTATTCAATTTGATTGGTTGATCATATTCTTGTTTAAACTGCATGTGCATTAATTGTTTTTATGAAAAGGGCCCATGTATTAAAAATGTTTTTTGTTAAGACGTAGGCCTAAGGCTAATGAGATTAATAGTGCCATGTGTTGAGTGATCACATCACTAACAGTAGATTTGTGTCACTTTGAATTATAAAATTTTTCTCTTTTCTAGAGTGGAAATGCTTATGCCGAGTGGGCTTTTGAGAATACTCCATTACAGGATGATCGGAAGAAAGCTCTACAACTCGGCCGGTCAATGGGATGTCAAACTGATTCTGTGCCCGCCATGACTGAATGCCTGAGATCTAAAGATGCCACCGATCTCATGATGGCTGCAGGAACGGTATTCGCATTCTCTCTCTCTTCTTTCTTTCTCCCATCTATCTCTCTCACTTACTTAAAGTACGTTTTTATGTATTCACTTTTCTCCTTTTCCTATGGGATTCACGTTATCATTGTTTAATCATCATGACATAATCGTCGTCGTCGTTATCATCATCATCATCATCGTCGTCATCATCATTTTCATCATCATCATCATCACCGTCATCGTAATCATCGTCATCATCATTTTATCTTAACAAATATTCTCTCTCCTTTGAGCTCAATCGACATACTGTATCCCCCTAGTGAGTCAATTGTTTTTCTAGAGACCGATAGCTATGTAGGCAATTCCATAAAATATGTACGTCCGATCCCATATATGTGGGACCTTCATGACATTTTCTGTCTCTGATTTCTTGTTCTTTTGGCAGTCTATAATGTTCTCAAAAGACCACGACTTGGTCAGTTTATGAAGTGAAGTAAGAATTTAGAAAAATGTGGATCGGACGCACAAAAAGGTTGACTATTTTATGGAATAGCCCATGTTCATTTTCTTTTCCACAAAGGTCTATGACTGGCGATACAAGCTCCACGTTGATGGCCTTTTCTTGGAGGACACACCGGACAACCTCTATAGCATGGGCGACTTCAAACAATGTCCCATCATGGCAGGTTACAATAAAGACGAAGGCACGGCCAGACTGCGATCCATGTTCTGGGAACATCGACACGAACAATACCCTCCCAGTATGAACCTGACAACTGCTCATGACCACGTGCTATCCTTCATGTCATGGAAGGGGTACAACGAATCAATGATCCTCCGTAACGCAGTTCTGGAGATGTACACAGACTGGTCCAAGGATTTGATCAATGGTAACTTCTCCCGTACCTTCGTGGACGTACTCACGGATGTGAACTATGCATGTACCACGGACAAAGTTCTTCAAGCCCAGGCATTGGGTGTTCACCCAATCTTCAAGTATATTTTCACACACGCACCAACCAAGTGAGTCAAAATATGTACTTGGTACTTGTTTTTTTTCTCGATATATACCCATTTTCATCTAGGCGAAGTTTGACCATATAGGCATTTCATAAGGAACTACCCGGGGCACTGTACCAATCTTAGAACATAAAACGGGATATGCTTTTTACAACGTTATCATAGCTTGGACTCCATATGACCGCCGTCAAAGAAAAAAAGCCAGCAAACTCCAGAATGGAAGAATGCCAGCAGTTACAATAGTTACATGTTTGTACGAATTTAAACCTTCGTCTAAGATTCTTAAAAACCTCAGTAATCCAAGTTTAAGTTTTGACTAGATTTAGCCTATAAACGTGACGTAACAGTATTACATTCGACAACGTACCTCATCATAACTCATCTCACCGAGCATTACCAGAGCTTAGGTAAGGTGTATTATATCTTTTGCTGGGACACCGAGTCTGCTGGCGCCACTGAATGTAACTTCAAGTTCATAACAGTTACCTGGGTTAGCAAAATAATAACCATTTCTCTTGAAACCTTGGATGATGCATATTCTTTTTTTACCCCTCGGTTCCTTGTTACAGGAGTATTTACGAATTCACACATGAAACACAGACTGATGTCACTACATCTACTCGTTAGTTAAAGGCGACTCATTCCGAAGAAGTGACCCTTGTCTTCGGGTTGCCCTTTGTTGAAGAGATTTCTCATGTATTTAATGTCACAGAAGAAGAAAGGTCTCTTTCTCTCCAGATCATGCTATTCTGGACCAACTTTGCGAAATCAGGGTAATATAGATTTATAGAATTCATAGAGAGCTTTTCCACAGAGTGTTTTGTAGCATCTGCCATGAGGTGGCTCAAATGACAGATTGATTTTTTTGTTAAGATATAACCCCCCCCCCCAAAAAAAAGAGATAATTTTAACAGACTAGAGCACTGATTGTTCCTAACGTGAAAATATTGGGAGAAATTTCGAGTGCATGCGGCAGCGTCGCAGAGAAATTTCTGTTCACATGCTTTCAGAATGTTTCTATAAGCGTGATAGGGATAATCAGTGTGGTTAGTAATCACTCGATGTTAGAAGAATAGGGAATTTTTCACTTATGTGTGTGTCGATGAGGTGTCGGGAGAATGCGACTATCATCATCATCATCATTCATAATAATGATAAATGTATTGGACCTATAACGCGCCATATCCACTGTATAGATTACCAAGTGCGCTTTTCGATAAATTTGAAATGAAATTATGAAGAATTGAACATATATATATATAAATATTTAAGGTGCTTCTTAGAAGTAGATGGAGTAACATATCTTTGATAATTATTGCAGTGATCCAAACAAGGCGAGTAGAGGTGGTTTTGTGAATGATGCTTATGAACCTTGGTTGCCTTTCACCGAGGATGGCCTGATGCACAAAGACATGTCTCCTGCATTCCCCAACGGCAAAGCAGCCAGGGCAAGGGAGTGTCACTTCTTAAATGTGTATATGCCACGATTGAAAGCATCAACCGGTAAGTGACCGAAAAACACACCTTTTTGCTTTAGAAGTGTTAATCAAACACCCACGCACTTACCCTCACTAAATGGGTCTAAAAGCTGTGAACATAAATGGGTCTCTGTACCGTTTGTCTCTATTCAGTAGATGTTGAATCAGCAATGTTCACAGCTGCGGAAAGAGCAGAACAGTAGAAGTAGGTTTTAGGATCCGCTACTCACAAACTAGAATTTCAATATTTTGTGAATGATAACTGCAAGATAAAGTAGGAACTTTAATAAACAGGAACAAACCATTTTCAATTTGAATAGTATCCGTATGATGGGGCAGAATTATTAATACACACCCGCGCACACACACACTCTCTCTCACGCACACCCACGCACTTACCCTCACAAACTAGAATTTCAATATTTTGTGAATGATAACTGCAAGATAAAATAAGGAGGGACTTTGATAAACAACTTAAAACAAGATTAAACCATTTTCAATTCGAACAATGTCCGTATTATGGGGCAGAATTATTTTGAGGTTACCCTTCGGTGGGAAGAGTTCAATGGTTAGAAGTCACTTGTCCTGGGAATCGTCACAACTGGCATTATTTTTATATGTTAAAAACTCGGTCTTGTTTTATCTCATTCGGACAGCATCCATCTCGGAAGTTGAGCAACAATGGAAGCGGGATTTTAAGGCATGGCGAGATCTTTTCACGGCTTGGAAAAGAACCAAGAACAGGAACACCTAAAATTCTACAGCCATTATCAAGATGGCACATCAACCCAAACGTCAGTTAACCAGTCATACCGGAACTCGATCCAGAGGCATTATATAAAATTATCAGCCATAAGTTATAATCGTTCGTAGTTACTGAGATGACATATGATTTTTACACTTTTATCTTGTCAACTCTTGTCTTTATTCCTAAGAAATGTAGAATTAATCCAAATACTTTGAAAATGAAGGAACTGTTTAATTTAAAATGTAAAGATGTTTAAACAGTG
Organism: Lytechinus pictus; assembly: GCF_037042905.1. Taxonomy (NCBI): domain Eukaryota; kingdom Metazoa; phylum Echinodermata; class Echinoidea; order Temnopleuroida; family Toxopneustidae; genus Lytechinus; species Lytechinus pictus. The sequence continues at coordinate 19,054,443 of NC_087258.1, forward strand.
GCGTACCGTGGGTCACGGCATTGGGGGGGCACCAGCAAAAATTATGAGTCACTTATAGAACGCGCGAAGCGCGCTCAGTTGCTAGGTATACTGACATAATAGGGACATTTAAAGGACAGTGTCATTAAACGGATATGTATCTCACTGATCACATAATGCGAGCGCGAAGCGCGAGCTGAAATTTTTGTATATATCGACCCCAAACGGACATTTTAAGGACTATATTTTAGGAATGCATTAAGAGTATACATATCTCACCATAATCATCTAATGCGAGTACAAAGCGCTTGCTGATATTGTTAGAATAATATACATCTAAACACATGAAGCACTTGTAGTCATTGTAATCATGATTAACATACGCATCTCACTAATCAAATATTGCGAGCGCGAAGCGCGAGCTGAAAATTTAGGAAAGTCAGACCTGAAGAGGGATATTTCAAGGCTTGTTTGTAGGAATTCACGTAGATCATACGTAGTTCACTAACCAAATGATGCGAGCGCGAAGCGCGAGCTGAAATTTTTGTATATATTGACCCAAAAGAGGGATAAGGACTATTTATTTTTTTAAAGGATTCCATTAAGAGTACAGATATCTCACCATAGTCATCTGATGCGAGTGCCAAGCGAATGCTGATTTTGTTAGAATTACATCTAAACACATGAATCACTTTTTGTAGTCATTGTTATCATGATTATCATACGCATCGCAGAAATCAAATATTGCGAGCGCGAAGCGCGAGCTGAAAATTTAGGAAATTCAGACCTGAAGAGGGGCATTCTAAGGCCTGCTTTTAGGAACTCACGAAGACCATGCGTATTTCACTAACCAAATGATGCGAGCGCGAAGCGCAAGCTGAAATTTTTTACATTCAGATCAGAAAAAGGGACATTTTAAGGACTGATTTTAGAAAATTCATGAAGAACAGACATATCTCACCAATCCACGAATGCGAACGTAAGTACGGACAGGAAATGGTTTATATTAAGACCTTAAAATCGGGCAATCACTTTAAGTAGTCATGAAAAAAAAGTATATGTCACTACATAAAACAATAATAATTCGAAGTCTAAGAAAATATATTTGGTGTATATTGACTTGAAAACGGGAGGTTTTAGTACAAGAAGATTATATATATTGTTAAACAGACAATGCGAGCACCAGGAACAATGAAGACTAGGCCCTGTGCAAATTATGTTTCATAAAGTTATAATTTATTTATGTAATATAACATAAGATAATCATAATATAATATAACATTATAATTAACAATAATTTCTTCTTTCCCATTACGTTTCTTTCCCTTTCTCCCTCTTTTTCTCCTTTTCCCCGTTTTTTTTTTTTTTTTTTTTTTTGGCCAGCCGATTGGGGGGGCACGTGCCCCCCATGCCCCCCCGTAGTTACGCCACTGTGTTTAAACTTGCTAGGTTAAAGTGATGTCATAAAAGTTTAGTAGGTAAATTTACAAGTGTAAAGTGTAAGATATGTTCTTACCTCATTATTTCATATTTATTTTTATTCTAATTGTTCTTATATTCTTGTACTTAGACGGTACCTCATTTCATGTGTTGGCTTTAAACTGCCAATTTGTGATTGTTGTAAGTTATATTTCTCCGATATAGCTCGGAAGGGATTGAAAGAAATAAAATTAATTCATTTCATATCATATTATCACAAATTTTAATAGGCTTATCATGTGTCAGTCTTGTTAACGGGTTCCATTCAATTCGTAAGTAAGGAAGGGTATACAAGCCATTAGCACCTTAGAGGTTATTTTTTTATACCGCATGTATTTATGAAATAAATACCTTATATCACAGCTCATTAGATGAATTCCTCATCACACCTTATATGGTATGGGTTCCTTATACCAAACACTGACAGGTGAATTCCTTGTAATGCATCTTATATGATGGATTACTTATAACAAACCCTGTAAGATGAATTCCCTATATCACATCTTATAAGATGAATTCCTATACCACAACTTATAAGATTGGTTACTTGTACCAAACCCTATGAAATTAACTCTTCATACCACACCTTATAAAATGGGTTCCTTATACCAAACACAGATGAATTCCTTATACACTCCTTATAAGATGGGTTCCTTGTACCAAACCCTGTAAGATGAGTTCCTTATACTGCACCTTATATTTTCCTCATATCACATCGTATAAGATATGTTCCTGTACATTACACTTTATGCATTGGATCCATTCAATCAAAGTATACTTTATATGCATATTTTTATTTGTATTAATTATGGAAACAAAAAGAGAAGACTGTGGAATAATAATGCAAGGACAGCATGGATATATACACTCACATTCAAATTCAAATTCAGTTTTATTTCCAACAGAACAACGTTTGATACAAATTATGATTTGATGTTGGATAAATTGTATGATACTGTTTTTCATGATATCTTGATTTGTTATAATGTTATAATTTGTTAATTGGATGTGTATTTAATTTTGTATTGTGAAACATTTTTCAATTCAGCTGTCAAACAGCTGCGCTCATGTTTTAATAAATCTTGAATTGAATCAAATTGAATTTACGTGTCAATATATTTATACTTTAGTGAGATACTGAAACTGATTTCTTTGCTATATGATTAAATCTTCTCAAATCTCTATCATTATGTTCGTATCTTATCTCAATCCGGATCTTGTTGTTAAAAATCAAGTCTACCCCCAAAAAATATCGATTTTAATCATTAAAGAAAAATCAGACTAGCATAACGCTGAAAACTTTTATCAAAATTGGGGTGTAAAATAGAAAAGTTGTGACATTTAAAAGTTTCGCTTATTTTCACAAAACAGTGATATACCCAATTATGGGACATGGAAATAAGACAGTCCATAATGTCCCTCACTCACTATTTCTTTTGCTTTTTATTGTTTGAATTAAGGACCAACTTGACTGAACCATATAGTATTAAACAATGCCAATTCCACATGTTCAGGGAAGAATGAATTGTAGTGGCTTGGCAATGAGGAGAAAATTTGAATATTTCATATAATAAATACAAAAGAAACAGTGAGCGGATGACGTTATCAGTCATCCCATTTGCATACCGACCAGGATCTGTGCATATGACTGTTTTGTGAAATTAAGAGAAACTTTAAAATGTCATAACTTTCTTATTTTAAAGGGGGAGTGAACTGTGTTGGTCTCTCATTGACAGTGTGTTATAAATGCATAGTCTTAAAATATACGTTTTCAAATATCTACAGAGAGTAAATTGATCTATAATTGTATTTGTAGTAGAGAGACTAAAATGTTATGAGAGGAAAAGTAATTGGTTTGCTACTTGGTAACACTCATTGCGGTATAAATGTATATTGAGTAGTTAATTAGCATGTTATCATTCAAGTGGGTCTATATTACTAGACTACACTAGCATTATGGGTCAGGAAACTGGCCAGGTATGAGTAGTTGAGGACTCGAGATTGCGCTATTGGTTCGTATCTGCTTTAAATCCTATTTTGATGAAATTTTAAATGTTATGCTTGTTGAATTTTTCTCTTTCTATTTTTGTTGGGGTGCACTAGTGTATCATTAATATATCACGTTTCTAAAAACAGATTTTAAAAAAGGGTGGTGGTCACAATATAAAGCGATCATGGAAACCGATACAATTTTTTACTGAGATTAGTAAGACAAATACCAAGTGGCATAAAACCAAGAATAAATAGATACATATTACAGAAAAGTGAGGTTTGGGATATGAAGAGGGCCGTTGCAAGATTGATTTCTTGATTTAAAATGAAAGTCAGTCTGGATGTGTTATGTAATTTAATCATTCATACACGTCTGTTAAAAAATTCTCAAAATTATGCACATATTGATAGAAAAGAGGTATTCTTATACAGATTTTGCAATGAAAATAAATGGGTTCAACATAACTAGTAAAAATTGATATCAAGCATTATTGTAAACAAACGATAAACAATCTTCACAACCTAGCTTATGCTGGAGAGTTGATATATATGATATAATCTCAATCCGATTTCCATATGAAATGTACGAAATCATTGATGTATTATAAAAGTTAAAGGAAAATTCTGTATATGGAACTTTGATGAAATTGAAATTTGATGCTGGAAGAAAGGACACATCTCACCGAGAGATATACATTAAACAAAACATAATAATAGCAGGGCCCGCTGGTAGAACAGTTTTCGAAACTGAAGTGGCTTCCCTGGGTAAATATACCTATATTATTATTATTATTATTATATTACGATATTCGTTCCGCTGTCAATATTTCTCACTTGTCCCCTTGTTTTCTCCATCCTCAGCACCCGGCGTTCCATAGAACTATCATAATATCTCGAAAAGATTTTGCATTCATATTGATTAAGAAGAAAAAAAACAGCAAAAAAAGTAATCTTTAGATATTTTGATTCTTCATAAGTTTGCACTAATTGCCTGGATAGTTCAATGAACATATACGGTAAATAAAACCAGATGGCACGTGGCGTTCCATATCACTTTCACACATTTTCTCGAAATCACTTCAAAGTTCACTCCGAAAATCGATCCGAAATCGATATCGTAACTTGGCTTTCATAATGTCTGTGATGCTGATTTTGGCTCCCGGAGCGGAGGAGATGGAAACTGTCATTCCAGTTGATGTTCTGAGACGTGCTGAGGTAAAGAGATGGTTGAAATGCCGTCAACATGAGAATAATATTTTTCACCCATCTGGCCGGGGGTAGCTGAGGAGCTACTGCGGGCCTCTGCCCAGCCCCAGAAGCTCCGCCGGCGAAGGTGGGGGAACTCAAGGGTGTGGATCCGATGAATACTTGCGAGGGAAATAAGTTATTATTATTGATTTGAGTCAGTAATGGAGAATAATATGACTGTTTTTGCCACTGCTTTAATTTGGAGCCTTCTTTGACTTTGAGAGGATGAAAAGCTTCTTTACTTTCATCTAAGCTTGTAACCGATTTTGCAATCGGCAACCGATTCCATTCGATTTCACCACAATCGGCAATCACTTGCCGATCTTCGATCATGCCCCTTGAAGGAAAAAATCGAAAATAAAAAATCGGCGTAGATCTGGTTACAGTGCGTGATTGTTTTTGAGGTGCTAGCTATTTAGAGGTCGCATTATTCAGGGAGAAAGACGCGGTATTATCTATGGCGATGTTTAAGATGATAGATATCTTCTCTTCCGCTTCTCTTCCAACTCATGGTGATAGCGGATGCCGCCGTGAACTTTGAAAGGTCGTATTACCGATGGAGCTCACTGCGTTACTCTCTTACATCGTTTATGATTATATACATTTTATTTTCAACCTCGTGGTGATAGCGGATGCCGCCGTGAACTTCGAAAGGTCGTATTACCGACGGAGCTCACTGCGCTACTCTCTTACCCCCTTTATAATGATATAAATCTTCTCTTCAACCTCGTGGTGATAGCGGACCCCGCCATAAACTTTTAAAGACTGTACTATTGACGGAGCTTATTGCGTTACTCTCTTACATCATTTATGATGATATACATTTTATTTTCAACCTCGTGGTGATAGCGGACCCCGCCGTGAACTTTTAAAGATCGTGCTACTGACGGAGCTCATTGCGTTACTCTCTTACATCGTTTATAATGATATAAATCTTCTCTTCAACCTCGTGGTGATAGCGGACCCCGCCATAAACTTTTAAAGACTGTACTATTGACGGAGCTTATTGCGTTGCTCTCTTACATCGTTTATGATGATATTAATTTTATTTTCAACCTCGTGGTGATAGCGGAAGCCGCCGTGAACTTTGAAAGGTCGTATTACCGACGGAGCTCACTGCGCTACTCTCTAACCCCGTTTATAATGATATAAATCTTCTCTTCAACCTCGTGGTGATAGCGGACCCCGCCATAAACTTTTAAAGACTGTACTATTGACGGAGCTTATTGCGTTACTCTCTTACATCGTTTATGATGATATACATTTTATTTTCAACCTCGTGGTGATAGCGGATGCCGCCGTGAACTTTGAAAGGTCGTACTATTGACGGAGCTCATTGCGTTACTCTCTTACATCGTTTATGATGATTTACATTTTATTTTCAACCTCGTGGTGATAGCGGACCCCGCCGTGAACTTTTAAAGATCGTGCTACTGACGGAGCTTATTGCGTTACTCTCTTACATCGTTTATGATGATATACATTTTATTTTCAACCTCGTGGTGATAGCGGATGCCGCCGTGAACTTTGAAAGGTCGTATTACCGACGGAGCTCACTGCGTTACTCTCTTACATCGTTTATGATGATATACATTTTATTTTCAACCTCGTGGTGATAGCGGACCCCGCCGTGAACTTTTAAAGATCGTGCTACTGACGGAGCTTATTGCGTTACTCTCTTACATCGTTTATGATGATATACATTTTATTTTCAACCTCGTGGTGATAGCGGACCCCGCCGTGAACTTTTAAAGATCGTGCTACTGACGGAGCTTATTGCGTTACTCTCTTACATCGTTTATGATGATATACATTTTATTTTCAACCTCGTGGTGATAGCGGATGCCGCCGTGAACTTTGAAAGGTCGTATTACCGACGGAGCTCACTGCGTTACTCTCTTACATCGTTTATGATGATATACATTTTATTTTCAACCTCGTGGTGATAGCGGACCCCGCCGTGAACTTTTAAAGATCGTGCTACTGACGGAGCTTATTGCGTTACTCTCTTACATCGTTTATGATGATATACATTTTATTTTCAACCTCGTGGTGATAGCGGATGCCGCCGTGAACTTTGAAAGGTCGTATTACCGACGGAGCTCACTGCGTTACTCTCTTACATCGTTTATGATGATATACATTTTATTTTCAACCTCGTGGTGATAGCGGATGCCGCCGTGAACTTTGAAAGGTCGTACTATTGACGGAGCTCATTGCGTTACTCTCTTACATCGTTTATGATGATTTACATTTTATTTTCAACCTCGTGGTGATTGCGGACCCCGCCGTGAACTTTTAAAGATCGTGCTACTGACGGAGCTTATTGCGTTACTCTCTTACATCGTTTATGATGATATACATTTTATTTTCAACCTCGTGGTGATAGCGGATGCCGCCGTGAACTTTGAAAGGTCGTATTACCGACGGAGCTCACTGCGTTACTCTCTTACATCGTTTATGATGATATACATTTTATTTTCAACCTCGTGGTGATAGCGGATGCCGCCGTGAACTTTGAAAGGTCGTATTACCGACGGAGCTCACTGCGCTACTCTCTTACCCCCTTTATAATGATATAAATCTTATCTTCAACCTCGTGGTGATAGCGGACCCCGCCGTGAACTTCAAATTGATTTGAAAACGCTAGCTACCCAAAACATTTTAATAACATATTTCAAATCATCGTGCGTGCTTGCGTCTTCTACTTCATTTTAATTGCACTTGCGACTTTAAGATGATGCGTCGTAAGAGATCATTCCAATAATTCTAAATCGCTAGCACCTAAAAATACTTCTAAAAGATGTCCCGCAGATCGTTCATTAACCTGTGATCTATGAGAAATATTTTCATTTTATTTTCCTTTGCGCCTTTGCTCGGAAGATGCGTCTTTCGTTTATCTTTCTAATAAAAATCACTCGGTTTATTTTAAAGCTATAACACCTCAAAACCCCTGGCTTTAAAACATGTTCCAAACGATCGCGCATGTTGGCGACTTCCATTCCAATGCATTCGTCTTTGTGACTTTGTCAGGAAGATGCGCGCGACCGCGAACAACATTTTGATGTATTCCTTTGTTTTTAAACATCGCCGATTCGATTTTCGATTCGATTTCGATTTTAGAAGCTTAACTGCCGATCCGATTTTCGATCTGATTTTTGATCCGATTTACAACATCTTTTTTTTTAATTTTACTTTCTTTTTTTTTCTTTCTCAGACTCGGTCATTATTTTTTAAATATTTTTTTGTCTTGAGCTTTGTTTTCTTTTCAGGTAATCTTTCTTTTTTTCTCTTCTTTGTCTTCGTTTGTTTCTACCTCTTTTCTTCTCTTTTCCTCTTCCTTTTATTTTCTTTTTCTTTTATTTTTCTCTTTTTTGGTTTCCGTTTGCTTTTGTTTCGATTGGAATTAAGAATTTCTTTTAGTACCTTCTATTATGTTGTCCTACAGCACGGAGAGAAAGAAAAAAAAATGGATTTGGGGGCTTGTGTGAAAGGGAGTGTCAGTGAAAAGTGCAAGAAGGAAAGACTGAAAAACAAATTAATTATGATAATAATAATGGTTATTATAGTTTTATGCAAAAGATGCGTAAATGAATGAACAAATAATAATAAATTATGACTTTTTAGTATATAATGTATGGAATTAGTAAGTTCATAATTATGTACATGCATACATGCCCGCACAAAATGCATATAATTACATATTGGTTAGTATATTTTACCTAAGGGGAAAATTTGTATATTGCATTTGGTAATTGAAGGAGGGAGAGAGATCGAGGGAGGACACACACACATGTTGTATCATGGCCTATAAACTTAAACTATAAATTACTAACTACATGTACTAAGCTAACCTTAATAATGGATCTCTGAGTAAGTTGGAGATTGAAGGCCTGGTTGGAGGCTCAGGACTTTAACTTGAAGATGCCGTTGCGTTGCAGAGCTGTAGGCTGTATCTGCCGGGGTATGTTACTTCCGCAGGCCACTATACGCTTTCAGCATTGGATCCATTCGTAATCGACTCAAAACAACAACTTCTAACTAAAACTGTGTCTCCTATTTAGACCCTGTGCTTTACTAGGAGTTACTGCTATGTCATTGCCAAGCATCAGTGAGCAAGGCATGATATTATAATAGATCCCTATAAATTGCCCAATGCAGCAGCTTAATAAGGCTAGCATAATAGAAAGCGATGCATTGTCATTAACATCTTGTATCCAAGAGAGAGGAATTTCTATAGTTATAGTAGAGGCTGTGTTCACACAGCATACAATCTAGATTAAAGGAAGTGTTCACATGATACATGAAATTAGTGCCTGTCTCTACACATAGGTACCCTTATTTTCTCCCGGTATATATATCATGGGCGTGCATAATTATACACATAATAATAATAATCCGTTTTTTATATAGCGCTTAATACATCGGAACGACGTGTCTAAGCGCTTTACAGTCATACATGCGTACATCGTCTCAGTAGGTTATGAATACATAAACAAAAATTAAAATAAAAAAAACGTAGTCTACTCTCTTCCATGAAGGGACGTACATATATGCAAACATATTCATATATACACATATAGACCCATAAAAAATTATATGCGTTTAGAGAGAAACAGGTTTCACTATTATGTTCCTGATGTAGGCCTATCGTTAAACACATTTATGTAATATGTGTATACACACATATATGAAATATAGGCTTACTAGTATTATGGTATGTTCATCTTGGTAAATTATGAATTCATCAGAAAAAAAACACAGTCTCTTCCTTAAAAGGCATGCATATAGGCCTATACAGTAGGTAATATGCAAGAAAATATACACCTAAACACGAGGAAAATCCAAACGAACAAGCCACAATTCATATGGGGAGCTAATAGCGTAAAAATAGTGGAAAAAATAATACATTTTTTTTTTTAGATAATGATTTTGACCATGCATGTATGTTCTTTTTTTCCCTTTTCTATTTTATCCTGAAAAAATCACCAAATTAAATATCCAATGTAAGGATAAGGTTTGGTTTTGTATAACCCCTTTCTAAAGACATTGCGGACTAGCGCAGACTGTGTTTCAAATTAAGTAGGCCTACTCTTTAAAAGATCACTTATTTTTAGGGGGATTGATATTCTTGTTTCTGTGAGTAGCATGGCTGTTTTTATTATATACCTTTGGCATTCGATTAATTTTTTTTTGACTGTTTCTTACTTATAAGGTCCACATCTGTCACAAAACCCAGTGGGATGTATGTTCAATCATTTTAAATCATAGTTTAGTCCTATAAAACCAAATCGAAGTCTATGGATTATGGTCTCAGATAATCTATTCAGAGAGCAAAAAAATGGAGGGTTGACAATGAGATGGTATAGTTTAAGTAGGTGTTGAGATTCATTCCATCTCTTTTGCCATTCTAGTGTATATTTTTTAGAAATAAGATGCTTTATTTTGGTTTTAAAAGATAATTTGTTATTAACTTCCAATTTTTTTGTGCAACGCCTTTTTGGCTTTCGTGTCTGCCATCTCGTTTCCACTAATACCGCATTGACTGGGGATCCATTCAAAATTTATGTCTAAACCTAGATATTTCAATTTTGCATATAAAATAAGAATTTCTCTAACAAAGGGTACATCTCTGTTTTAATATTGCTACGAGGGAACTTAGTGAATCACTGAAAATCACTACACCAATGTAAACATCAACTGTTTCTAACCAGCTGAGGGCTAAAATTATTGCTGCCAATTCAGCTCTGTAAGACGAAATATGGTCGGTGAGATGTTTAGACTGCGAGTAATGAAAAGCTGGAACATAAAAAGAGGCTGCACAAGCTCCAGTGATGGGTTCTTTGGATCCATCTGTATAAATATGGAGTTGATTTTGCCATTTTAAGTTAATAAGGTCAAGGCTCCTTTGTTGCTGGTATAATTCTGTTGATACTGTACCTTGGGGTGTTGGAAAAGCCATGGAGGAAAAACGTGTACACATGATTCTATAGGGTAATTTATTTTTTCTGCTCTGATTCCGAAAGGTTTATAGTTGTTTCGGGATTTGGATAGCTCGAGTTGCCAACAAGATTTTACATTATTCAAAATTGGATGGTCTTCGTGTATTTCAATTTTTTTTCTGAACTTATCTGTTAGAGCTTTCCTTCTGAGGTCGAGTGAAATTCCCCCCGAGTTCGACTTATAGGGCCTCCCTTGAGGTAAGAGGGAGCCCTCCAGCACAAATCCTTAGAGCTTGATATTGAATTGCATCCAATTTTGATTTTATTGTTGGGGATGCGCTATCATATGCCTCATAATCCATTAACGACCTTATAATTGCCCTATAAACAATAAGAAGACATTTAGACGAGCTTCCAAATGAAGTTCCAGTAAGACTTTTGAGAATATTGAATTTTCTTTTGCACCTTGTCTTGTCACTACATCCTCAATATGGCTCTGCGATGTCAGACGAGGATCAAAAGTGACACCTAAAATTTTGTTATTATAGTTTTGAAATTAAAACGCTTGTCTCCAAGTCTTATTTCAGGATAGATATTGTGGAGGGCTTTGGCAAAGTAAACCAGAGCAGTTTTTTTCCCTAGGAAATCCATCTTTACTACTAGAAATTGATATCTTTGGCTTGACTATATTTATTTATAAACCTTCATACGCCTAATGCGTATGAAGGTGTGAAAAATCTCTTTGTATAAATATTAAAAATGAGAAGTTTCTTACCAAGACCGATCTCGTGTATCCACTCGTAAACACCGCAAATACAATAGACTTGACTCTTGATCCGCTTCGTTATGACGTAGCTTCGATGAGCGATGTTACAAAATGCTGTTTTGAAGAACAATTTATTACCAGGGTTCCCAGCCCATCAGGGAAAATTATTTTACTTTTTTTCCAGTCACGGAAAAATCAGGGAATTTGATAAAAATTACCTTAAATCAGGGAGAAATGTCTCAAATGGGGGAAAAATCAGGGAATTTCGAGCAGCCCAAAAGTCGAAAGCACGGTAGTCAGACTCTGTTATGTTTTGTTGCATATCAAAACAACATTAATTGAATGACTGGTTATGGTGGTACTAATTAGTTTTACAATACCAGTATTGTTTTTATGCTGAAAATACATGTAATTCACTGCAACAAGTTAGAAAACATGCGAAACTGGGAATGGGTTTAAATAATTATCAGGGAATTTTTAAACTTCATCAGGGAAAAATCAGGGCATTTTGTTTTCTTGAAAAGCTGGGAAACCTGATGACCTTGTCGACTTTTTATTTCCAGGTTAAAGTCACTGTGGCAGGATTGTTTGGCAAGGATCCAGTGATTTGCAGCAGAAATGTCACCATCGTTCCTGACGTCACTCTGGATGAAGCTGTTTCACAGGTAAGGAGAGCAAAGGCCAACCGAAAGGGGAAGTTCACCTTGACGCAGAGTTAATCGTTAAAGTAACTTTTAAAAATATCGGTGAAGCTTTGAGGAAAATCTATCAAAGACACAGAATAAAGAAGTCGTTCGAATTTTACTATTATTATTTGTGACATGTGCTAGCAGCTCCCACATATATTGCGTAGTAAAAAAAAAATCAATGAAATGTACAATATTTCTCAAAATTTTGAAAATGGTTTTCATTGTACCTTCAACAGACAAATTATTTCACACCTACTGCTGAATGAAAAAAAAATTAGTCGTGATCCAGTAAAAAATTGAAATTTATGCATATTGTATAACATATTTGGGCAGCTGCTGGTATATGAAGGAACAAATGAAAAAAAAAGTCAAATTAATAACTTTCTTAATTTTTGACAGATTTTCCTCAAACCTTCACCAATATATTTTTTTCTGGTATTTTTGCAACAAATTTTTTTCTTCAGGGTGAACGTCCCCTTGAATAATTTTAACCCATTTAAAGCAGTCTGATTTCAGTATCCTACAGCTTTGCCAGAGACCCCAATCTGAGGTATCTTGAGCATAGGGTCTTATTGCTAGGATGGTTACCAGCTTTTGTGTAGTCTGCAGGCATAGACCCTTGGATTTCGCAATCCGCATAGTGCATAATGCAGAGTCTGAAGTAGTTAGACTAGATTCACTACATGTATGTACTGTGGCTGGCTCTTGACACAGACAGAGTCTTTGGAGTCTAGTCTTCGCTCTAGACCTGTTATTGGTTGAAGTGTCAAATATAAGTCTGTGCCTGCAGACTAGCTTTTGTGGGAGAATTCATTGACCCTAAAGCATTTCAAGTGTGATTATCCAGTAGGTGGAGGTAATGTCCCTTTCCCAGATATAGTTTGGAATTGGATACATGTATTTACTCTATATATTTCACTGAATATGCTAAAAGTAAGATAATAAAAGTATGCTGAGAAAGCGAATTGACCCTAGAGATGTAGCTCTATTGCAGGTATTTCCAGTGCTTGGCTTTTACTCAATCAAATATTATTCCAGTTACTTGAGGTAAAACGGTTTCTTAGAAACCTGTGACTTCAAGAAAACAATTTCTATACTCTGTTCCTGATTCTAATCCTAAACTCAAACCTTCAGCCCGAATCCTAAACTCTAACCACAAAGCCAGAACTGGAACCCTGATTTGAATACCAAATCTAATATCCTATAGAGTATATCAAGGGAAGGACCCTTCCCATAATTTTTATATGCATTTTCTTTTCTTAGAGAGGTATACTTCGGAGAGGGATATCTTGCATTTTCTGTAAAGTACTCTGACAAACGTTTGAATTGAATACCTTACCAAAGATTTTTTTTTTTAATCATTGTCCACCATTATATTTCCTGAATGGAAAGACTGTATGATTAACAAGGTTTTTATGATGTTTCTTTCAACAGGGACCTTATGATGTTATCATACTTCCAGGGGGTGGGCCAGGAGCAAAGAATCTGTGTGAGGTAGGTAAATAAAATTAGGTTTGAATTCTACTGAAGGGGTTGCAGCGATGCCATAGATCTTTTCCTCCTTTTTTTTGCAATTCATTCCCTTTGGGGGCATATTTATTCCTTTTTATGCTATGAATAAGGTAATTTTGTTTATTTAATTTTTATAAAAGTTTATGATCATCAGTATGTTCCATAGTTATGTAAATTGTGCGATCTGCTTTCCATAGACAGAGCTGAAGTGCTTAAATGGTCTGTCTGGGACCTGCATGATCCTTTATAGTGAGCTTATGCGTAGATTGCTCTGGCCCCATACCATGCCTTTTTTATTTTATCAAACAGTTACAGGCTCGTAATTGTTACAGTGAGAAATTTGTAAAATATCTTCTTCTTTTTTGGGGGTCCAAAATGCTCTTTTTTCCCCTCAAAATACTATTTTGGTTTAATAACAAAGGTTCGTATTTCTGATGATGACCTAAGTAAGTGTAGGTTATGTGTTGTGTTCCCCTCTGTATTATGGTTCCAGGATGTTATATCGGCAAATACTCAATCCCTCTGATAGGATGTTAAATACAGGTCCTGTGTTGAGGAAAGTCGCACCACCTTTGCTGGTGGAGTGTTCACATACATGTACACAGCCAATCAATTATCGGGGGCGTTTCAAGAAAGTTTTTGCAATCATTGTAAATTTCATATGCAAATTTACAAGTGGTGGCTCAATTTTAGCTAAAGCAAGTCAATTCATACTAATAACAGACCATCGGTCTATCGCAAATATGCAATATAATGAATATACAATTCAATTGTGAATTGAGTTTGTGACCTATAATTGACTTTCGATCTATTGCAAGTGTCTTGCAAGTTGCAACACCCCAAAATTGTATGTTATGAGAGTCCATAGGTTGTACACAATAATGATAATACCTCCCTTTTTAATGGTTTTCCATGAGGTTTTAAACCCTTGTCTGTTAATTTGTTTATTCTGACCTTTGACCCTTTCATTACCTAGTCCAAGAAAGTTGGTGAACTGTTGAAGGCACAGGAGGATTCTGGGAGGATCATCGCAGCTATCTGTGCTGGTGAGTTGAGTTTTCTTGGCTGAACCTTCTCTCTAATCTTTGAGAATTACTATTTATCTTTGTCAACTTAGGTAAAAATTCCAGTTTTCCAGAAAACAGAATCATATCACAGACGTTAGTGTTTCACAGAAAACACAATTTCTGCTCTCCCCCCCCCAAAAAAAAATAATTGCAAAAAGATTCATTAAGAATCTTGAAAATCAAAGCAAAGCAGTGTATCAAGTGCTGGAAATCTGCAGATTAAACCTATTTGCAGTGTGTTTGCCAGGCTTTATCTACATATTTGGCCTTCAGTTTGTGTATTTGATGTGGACACTTTAATACACATTTCTATGGTTTTCATTATTTATGATTGCTTAATCATATTGCATGTATTTGTACATATCACAGAATAACACAAATTTGATGTTTAGTAGTAGAACACCAAAGAAGATGATATGCATTTCATTAAACAGAAAACTGGGGGTGCTAACCTAGCTCCTAATATTATCCCTGTGTATGTGTTTCAGAAAGGTGTTTGTAAGATGATTGAATTCATGAATGACTTGTGATCCTTAATTCTTGTGGTAAATTGCATGGTTGGAACTACCCCTTATACCCCTTATCGACTAGCTAATTTTCTAAGCATCGTATCTGCGAAAATATTTATCAGTTTTACCTAGTTTTTGTCTCATTTGTGCAGAAAATTGAGCAGATCAGATTCCCATGTTTCGATTGACAACTCCGATTCTATTTGCGTATATATCGGCGAACAACGAATGCAATGATTTTACATTTGCTCATTTGCACCCTTCTTTTGAAACCGACCACCGGCGATACACTAAGTTTACGGCGGTGGCGAAATATTTTGACTCTTCCAAATCAGTTCTATGATGTCAACATGCTAAATGATCATCTCACTTCATCCACTCTGAGCTCTGACACATGATTCAACGATTGATGACGGATATTTGTTCTAAAGCTGTTGCCTATCGGATTTCTCGGTATGAACAACTGTCTTTCGGCGGGTTTTTGGACCGGTCAATACAATTTTGATAAATTCTACTAAGTTTTACCTTTTCATCCTTCTTTTTCTCTCGTGAAATTGATTCTTACAGTTCCTGTGGACACTGCAACTACTCTCCTGTGCGTGTCGTTTGTAAATAGGCAATAATTTTAATGCGAGCAATGTGTTTGGTTTCAAAAGAGGTTGTCGATATGTGGTAGTCTCACTATACTCACCAGATGTTGATTGGCATTGATTCAGTACCTAAGAAAGGATCACCAGTTGTTTGTAAAGTCATTAGTAAGTTACAAACAGCTTTATGAAACACCCACCCATTAGTTGGAAAGTAGGGGGATTACAAAATGTGAGATTTATTCATTTTGTATGTCCGACCCCATTTTTCAAGTTGAACTTCACTTCATAAACTGACCAAGTCATGGTCATTTGAGAACATTACAGACTATCAAAAGAATAAAAGTCAGAGACAGAAAATTACACGAAGTTCCCACATATAGGGGGTCGGACATACATATTTTATGGAATTGCCCTAATATTAATTCATGAAAGTCATCAGTACGCTTGATCTTCTCTTTATTCTGTTATCTGTGTTGTATATTTTAGGACCAACGGCATTGATGACACATAGTGTTGGAGTAAAGAAAACAATTACTTCACACCCTGGAGTTAAAGAGAAACTTGAAAATAGTGGTAAGATTTTTTTTTTATTTATCAAGAGGGGCTTCACATTGCTGGACCCTGTTACATAAAAGTAATTATTATAATATCCAGTGGCATCTACTATGGTGACAATGCTGGTTTATTTCCAATTGGTCTAATGCCAATTCGTCTAATTACCAACTCATCTGCTATCATTCGGTTTATCAACAATTCGTCCTCTATCCACATGGTCTAATTGCCATCTCGTCCACTCACCATTTTGTCTAATACTCATTTGGTCCAATAGCCATTTAGTCCATAAACCATTTGGTCTAATTGGATAAGTGTTTAATTGGGCGAAATAAATGACAAGAAAGTGGGTATTAGACCGACTGGTTATTAGACGAAATGGTCATAGACTAACTGGTGATTAGACAAAGTGATTATATGGCCAAACGGTTGTTAGACAAAATGTTGATGGACTAAATGGCATTTAGTAGAGCGGATTAGCTCCAAAAATCACAACAATTGTGCAAATTATGACTAAAGCATGAAACTTTCACAAGTATTAGTATATGCCACAACATTTATTTTAAAGATGGGAGGTAAATTTTTTAAAGCCATTTTCGGCCGTTGCCATGGCAACGGATACATTTCTTTAAAAAACTGTGTATTCCCCTCTTAATGGTAAATAAACATGGTATGGATGACCAAGATAATAATTTTTAGCGTCCAGTTGAATACATATGAAATTTAGAGTTTTTCAAGATTACCAAGATCGTTCCAATTCGGTCCGTTGCCATGGTAACAGCTCATTTTCCCCAAGAAACGTACAAAGTTTGATTAAAAATCTTTGTAGAATCTGATTTATCTTTAATTTCCCCTGATTTTACAGTGCTAAACGTCGATATGTTGTTTGCCAAATGTATAAATAACATCTTAGGTCATTGCCATGGCAACCAAATAACATCTAATTTACGCAAATAACATGGTTGACAGGACAATGGACAGGTGAAAAATATGATAAAAATCAACTTTATTTACATGCTTAATTTTTGACCAACTCCTTCAATTTTGAACAAAAATTACAGTAAATATACTGCATGAGTTCATTAGAAAGAATGAAATTTATGTTGCCTTGGTAATACTTTTATTGAATATGAAATATCAATGTTGCAAATGACCCGTTGCCATGGCAACAGCTTATTTTCCCCAAAAATGGTAAGAATATTGATACAAATGTAGAATATGATCGTCATTCCATTTCCCCTAATTTTACCGTGCTAAACAGAGATATAATTGTGGCTAAATGTATAAATATAATATCTTAAGCCATTACCATGGCAACCAAATAACATCTCATTTACAAAAAGATATCATGGAAGACAAGATAATGGTGGCAAATAACAATAGAAATTACACAATATACATGCGTTACCATCACCCAACTCATTTTATTTTGAACAAAACTTAAAGTATATGTACTGCATGAGT
The DNA here is from genome assembly GCF_037042905.1 of Lytechinus pictus. Taxonomy (NCBI): domain Eukaryota; kingdom Metazoa; phylum Echinodermata; class Echinoidea; order Temnopleuroida; family Toxopneustidae; genus Lytechinus; species Lytechinus pictus. The sequence goes on from NC_087258.1 coordinate 19,072,232, forward strand.
TCAATTGGATGATAACAATTGATGTTGCCTTGGTAACGCTTGCATTTAATGATAAATATCCATGTTGCAAATGGCCCGTTGCCATGGCAACAGCTTATTCCCCTCAAAATGGTAAGAATATTGATAAAAATGTAGAATATGATTGTCATTCCATTATCCTTAATTCTATAGTGCTAAACAAAGATATGTTTGTGGTTCAATGTATGAATACAACATCTTAAGCCATTACCATGGCAACCAAATAACATATCTTTTTCAAAAAGATATCATGGAAGACAAGATAATGGTGGCAAATAACAATAAAAATTACATAATTTACATGCGTTAACTCTACCCCACTCATTTAATTTTGAACAAAACTTAAAGTACATGTTCTGCATGAGTTCATTTCTATGACAACAAATAGTGTTGTCTTGGTAACGCTTGCATTTAATGATAAATATCCATGTTGCAAATGGCCCGTTGCCATGGCAACAGCTTATTCCCCCCAAAATGGTAAGAATATTGATAAAAATTTAGAATATGATCGTCATTCCATTCCCCTTAATTCTATGGTGCTAAACAAAGATATGTTTGTGGTTCAATGTATGAATACAATATGTTAAGCCGTTGCCATGGCAACCAAATAACATCGAATTTGTAGAAAATAACATGAATGACAAGATAGTGGTGAAAATATGATAAAAATTACCTAACCACATGTGTTACCTTTGAACTTTTTATTTAATTTTAATCAAAACTTAATGTCGCTTTGGTGACGCCTGAATTTATTGATGAAAATCAATGTTGCAATGAGCTGTTTCCATGGCAACAGATTATTTTTATCAAGAAAAGTACAAATTTTGATAAAAATGTAGAATATGATCATTCAATTTACCCTAATTTTACATTGCTAAATAAAGATAATATTATGTTTGTGGCTTAATGTATAAATCTAACATCTTAAGCCATTGTCATAGAAACCAAATAACATCTTAATTTGCCAAATAATATTGATAAGATTAAAGAAGATAATGGTGACAAATAAAGCAAAGATTACCAAATCTACATGCATTAGATTTGTCTCACCTTGATTTTGAACAAAACCTACAGTAAATGTTCGGCATGAGTTCATTTGTATTAAAAAATGTTGCCTTGGTAATGCTTGAATTTAACGACATTCACTTTTTGAGGGATATAAAGATTATGGCCCGTATTCTGAAGTCAGGTTTAACTTAGACCATGGTTCAACTCTGCTAGAATTATGGAGAGCCAGAAATTAATAAAATATGTTTCTATTGTATATTTATTAAGTAAAAAACTGTTTTCATAATGAAGAAAATACTTAATCTATCATTCCCAGACAATTAGGAACAATGTGGGTGTCAAATTGGATGTGTGCTGTTAGGGATTTGTGCCTCAATTGGCTCTCCATAGTTAAACCACAAATTTAAACCAGAGTTCAGAATACTGGCCTATATGTGCAATGAACACAAATATCATGACTATGTAATGGATAATGAATAATACTAGTAATGAATTGTTGATCTTATTCAACTTCTTCAACAAACCATCGTCAACAGAGGCGGATCCGGGATTTTCCAGAGGGGGGGGGGGGGGGGTACATTCCTTAGGGAAAAGAGGGTTTTTATAACAGTCTTTCAGTCATTATTTTGGTCTCACTTCAAAAAAAGGTCATCACTGGTGTATGACCAATATATTCCAATTAAAAATTTCAATTTGAATCTTAAAAGGGTGCCACACTTGTGTATGAACGACATATTTACATAAACAATATTGACTATGGTTCTCAAAGTGGGGGTGGGGGGGGGGCTACGGGCCGGATGTGCCCCCTGGATAATCCACAGATCGTCAATACTACTAGATATATCTAACCTTGACCTTGGAATCTCAGATAATCAATGTTAGATTTTCATCAGTTCCACCAGTTTGGTGGACAATAATTTAAAAAGCAATGTCATTCTATACATACATTTTCTGAGTGTATTAATCCGCCTGCACGGTGGACTGGACCCTTTATACCTTGTATACATGAATCTAATATGCCAGTAAAAGTCCAGAGGCATTTTAACAGTCTCCCAAACATGCACATAATGCAGTGCACTTAAGGGAAGCCTTCGCGCACTTGCAGCGGCCACTACATCCCTTCATGCAGCTGCATTTGATAAGTTCATGGCAAGATTTAGATGCTTCTGGAAGTGTTGTCCAAAGAGGCTGCCAACCAATGCTTTCCTTTGTCCATCCCCAGTCAGATGGGCTGGGTAGATCTGGACTCATCACTAGAGTCTGGTTCCAGCAGTTATTCTGAAGGCATGCTCGTTTGATGTGCTGTCGAAGTGCAGCCAGTGTTGGGGGAATGTTACATAAAGCTCTGGACTTATGTGCAAATAGTTGCTTCCTAGCATCGTTTACTTCCATGATGTTACTGGTGCGATCATACATTAGCACAACGAATCGTTCCAGCATTGACAACGATTTTTCGCTGACATCTTCTGGCATACGTGACAGTTCTTCAAAGGCATCTGTCACATCTGGGAAAACTTCCCATACCTCCCAGGCAGTTTTCTTCCCTCTACCTGCAAAAGATGATACGGTGTCACACCCAGTGAATGCGTGGAAGATTGGGAGTGTTGCACATTTCCTTGGGTTCATCGCAGCAACCAGTTGGTGAATTGGAACGTACCTGAAACTGGACCCAGTACCTAGTGCTATCCAAAGCTCATCTGGATTTATGTTGCGAAACGAAGCAACGGCGATAACCACAACATC